>NW_006200185.1:88688-128688 GCF_000334495.1 Tupaia belangeri chinensis
CAAAAAAACAAACGGGTTAGGGGGTCAGCTTAAGCATCCACTAACAGATGAAGGAATAAAGAAAATGTGGTATACATACACAATGGAATAATATCCAGCCATAAAAAGGATGAAATCCTGTCACTGGAGACAACATGGATGATCCTGGAGGACATTATGTTAAGTGAAATAATCCTGGCACAGACAGAGAAATATTGGATGTTCTCACTCAAATGTAGAAGCTAGAAAAAAAATGACCTCACAGAAACAGAGTAGACTCGTGATTACTAGAGGCCAGGGATGGTAGGGCCAAGGAGAAGATAGGAAGAGATTGATTAACAGATCAACTTTTTTTTTTTTATTCAGCGATGACATTTTATTTTTAAAAGTTTATTATTTTTACAAAACAAAAGAACAGGTATCAAGAACATCAGAGTTTATAGAATTTCTGCCCTAGTTTTCACATAAGTCAGTGATTATGAAACTGATAGCTACTGTAAATACTAAACATAGGTTGATCTCCCTCTTGGTCATATGTGATCAAATGGTTTGTTTTGAAGCTACTATACAGTAATAACTTTTTATAAGCACTGATCATTTTTTTGAGAATAGATTTGGTGATATGACATTATAGTTACAGAGAGGAATAAATGCTATTCTATAAATTCACTCAACTACAGTTGAGTGATTATAGTTAACCATTAAGAATAACTAAATGTATTTCAGAATAACTATAAGAGAAGATTTAGGGGTCCAGCAAGTGGCACTGGACTCCCACATCATGAGCTGTGGCTTGAGTTCCAGGCCCAGCAGCATGAAAATAATGCTGGGTACATGTGTGTGCATGCCTCCAATCCCAAGAGGCTAATGGAGAAGACGGGATGGCAAAGTGACTATCCCTCATGGGGATTGATTTTTCACTTTCACTTTCATTTTCTCTCCCTGAGTACATACGCCCTGTGGCAAAAACCTTTAAAAAAAAAAGTGCATGCCTCCAATCCCAAGAGGCTAATGGAGAAGACGGGATGGCAAAGTGACTATCCCTCATGGGGATTGATTTTTCACTTTCACTTTCATTTTCTCTCCCTGAGTACATACGCCCTGTGACAAAAACCTTTAAAAAAAAAAAAAAGAGGATTTGTAATGTTGTTACTACAAGTAATGATAAATGTTTGAGGTGATGAATATGCTAATTACCCCCAATTTAATCATTACATGTTGCATTTGTGTATCAGAAAAAATAAATCACGTTCTAGCCAGCAGGTGGCATGGAGGTTAAAGTGGCCGTATCCTATAAGGCTGACTGATTGGTTCCAGTCCCAGACCTGATGGCTTGAAAAACATGCCAGACACATGTTCAGGCATGCCTAAAAATCCCAAGAAGAGAATGGAGAAGGGATTTTGGTATGGCCATCCCCCACTGGGAGGGTGGTGATGTTTCACTTTCCCTCTTTCTCCATCTCTCTTTTATTTCTCTGTCTCTCTCTGGTGAGCTCATATGCCCTACAGCACAAGTGAAGAAAAGAAAAATCACACTCTATCCCATAAATATGTACAATTATTATGTGTCAATTATAAATAATTTAAAAAATGGGGCCAGCACTTGGAATAACGTTTACATCACTGGACTCCCAGATGGCTGACTGCAGCTCAAGTCCCAGACCCAGTAGCTTGAAAATCATACTGGATATATGTGTATACAAGCTCAAGATCCCAGGAGGAGAATGGAGGAGAAGGGATTGCAGTGTAGTCATCACTCCCGGGGGATGATTTCTCACTTTTCTTCTCTATCTCTGTCTCTGTCTGTCTCCAGCAAGTGCACACACCCTATGGTTAAAACCTCTAGAAAAATAAAACAACAAAATAAATAAATAAAAGATTTGCAGTCATGGCTCTTACTCAGAGCCAAGAGACCTACTTTATACCCCCATGAATATAACCCTCTGGTAGTGCTACTTGCCTTCTTGAATCTCCCACTGCCTCCTCCTCATAGAAGCTTGCTGGAAGAATGTACTTTAACAGTTCTACATGAGGCTACTTAGTTCGTCCTACTCTTGGATGGAAATTTCTGATCTTGGGCTGGAAATAGTTAATACAACCCCAGTCCATGAAGGTTTTTTGTTTGTTTTGAATTATTTATGTATTTAAATTTATTTGTTGTTATTATTTTTTAACTTGACCAGAGAGAGAGAGAGAGAAAGAGAAAGGGAAAGTGAGAAAGCAAGCCACCAAATCTGGGAGTTGAACCACAGTCTGCTGTGTGGAAGTCCGGTGCTCCAACCACTGCACCACCTCCTGGCCCCACCATTACAGGTTCTTAATCATCCAGAAGACACTTATGCCCATATCTACTCATATCTCATGCAGATTGAGAACTCATTATATTAGTGCATTCTGACCTGGTGTACAAAGTCCAGCTCCTGATGATCATGATTATAGGGATGATGATCTGCAACATTTATTAAATACTGTGTGCCAGGTGCTCTTCTTGGCCTTTATATGGTAGTAATAGCAGCAGGAGCAGCAGCAGCTAATATTTATTGAAATTATATTATAGCTCAGACACTGTACTAAATCCTTTATATGCATAACTTCATTTAATCTTCACAGCCACCCTGTGAGGCAGGAATAATTGCTTCCCACATTTTACAGAAGAGTATACTGAGATTTGAGAGAGCTTAATTAACTCACCCAATACTTTAGGATCTAACCTAGTTCTGAATCCAGACCTCAATCTATTCACCTTATTCATTATTTAAAATGTTTTATTATGGGAAAATTCAAATCTCTACAAAAGTAGAGAGAACAGCTTAATGAACCCCCATGTCCCTATCATGTAACTTCAGTAATTATCAGCTCTTGGCCAGTCTTGTTTAATTTATGTCTTCTTAATTTCCCCATAATATGTGATATGTATATAGAAGCAATTCTCAGATATTATCTGATATATATATATATCTCTTAAAGATGCTTTATTTCTTGTTTCTAAAAACACTAGTAGGTAAGCTTTGTTATCTCTTCATTATACAGAGAATTAAATTGAGGCTCAGAGAGGTATGTGTCAGGTCACACAACTACTAAGTGGCAAGTCTGGATTTCATACCCAGGTATATCTAATGCCAAAGCCTTGCTGGAATTATTTGCTGGAACTGGAGTTCTCTTCTATAGCAGAAGCTTTCTCCAAAATAGCAGTTAGGGATAGAGGACCATGAGCTCCTGATACAGCCAAGGTAGAGAACCATTCCTGACCTCTCTAATAATTAGTAATGTGTTCTGTTCTGATTAAGAATATACATAAAGTAACTGAATTTCTTCTTACTCTTTGGCTTCTACCCTGATCAGCACTTGACCCTGGACCCACAAATATCTGGTGCATACTCTTAGAAGAGAATTACCTGATCCCTTTGCCCTGGGAAAGGCAGCGTGGGATGCTTGGACCCAGTGTTACTATTCATATTTTTCAAGGTATCATAAATGGAAGAAGACTATCTTGGCCCTTGGGATCAAGATCTTTGCTCAATAGTTCTGTGTTTTGCTTTCCATGAAAAACAAATTTCGGAGTATCTAACAATTTTTGTTATTGTTGTTATAGGTCTTGCATGCTTGTCAGAGAGACAGGGAAAGTGAGAAATTATTCCCCAGTGGGGATAGTCCTGTCACAATTCCTTCTCAATTCTTCTCTCAGAATTTTGAGCACACATGCACATGTGCCCGGCTAGATTTTCAAGCCACTGGGTCTGAGACTCAAACTTTGGTTGGCCATGTGGGACTCCAGCATCTTAACCACCATGCCACCTGCTGGCCCCAGAGAATTATTATTTTTTAAGACATTTTTGCTATAGGGCATATGCACTCACCAGAGAGACAGGGATAGACAGAGAGACAGAAAGTGAGATATCAACCCCCCAAGGGGATGGCCCACACCATAATCCATTCTCCTTTTGGGATTTTGGGCATGGATTCACATATGCCTGGAGTGAGTTTCAAGCCTCCAGGTCCTGGACTTGAACTGTGGTAAGCCATGTGGGAGTCCAGCACCTTAACCACTATGACACCTGCGGGCCCCTCCCAGAGAATATGTTTAAGGTTCAAGTAAATGATTTGTAACTCTCTAACTTGACTTTGTTCCTCTGCACTTTATATACTGAATTTCTTGTTAGAGACCATCAGTATACACCATCTACACACTGTAATTCTGTAAATTGAAGAGACGTGGTCCCCACACTTGATGAGTAAGATACATCTGGAGCAGCAAAAATTATTTTGAAGTCATTTGAAAGTATTTTAGACAATCTCCTGTCAGCTCTAACACCATCAGGCCAAATGTGTCACATTTCCACTTCCCTTTACCCATTTTACAGGTTTCCTATGAGGTGCAGAGAGAACAAATGACTTGCCTAAGGTCACACAGGGAATAGTTTCAAGACTGAGACTCAATTCCAGATTTCTCTGGGTCTGGCATATACAGTACTTCAATAACATTTAAGTGAACTTTTTTTTTTTTTTTTAGCATTTTGCTTTTGTTTTGCATTCTTATTGCCTACTGATTTTCAACCTAAAAGAGAATCTTCTCTGAGTTTGCTAATACAATAATGTAGTGGTCAAGAGCACAGTTTGGGAACTGGATGGTGGTGCAGTGGTAAAACATGATGGTCTACAAGACTGTCCCACATAAAAAGGTTCTGAGTTCGCATCTGGAGACTTCCCTGAGTACATAGAACACACATGAGCCCATGATCCTGGGCTCCTTGAACTTGGAGGTATATTGCAGTGTCAAGATCCCGTCATGGAGGCTACTTCTCTCTTTTTCATTCACAGAATAAATGAACTTTAAAAATTGTAATTAAAAAATAATAAAAGCAGGGTCAGCAGGTGGCATAGTGGTTAAGAGCTCTAGATTCCCACATGGTCAACTGCAGTTTGAGTCCTGGACTTGGTCACTTGCTTTCTTCCTTTCTCCCCCCCCTCTTTCTAGTCAAATTAAAATAATAATAATAATAATAATAATTAAAGTTAAATTTAAAAATATTAATAAGTACAAATAATAAGATCACAATCTCTGAGCCAAATTGCCTGAATTTACAATCCTGGTTCTACCTTCTATTAGCTGTGTGACCTGAAGTAAATGACTTTATCTTTCTGAATCTGACTTTCATTATTTTTAAAATTGAAGTTAATCATATTTACCCATAGATTTGTAGTAGTTCTTTTATTTAAATAATTATTTTTTATTTAACTTTATTTATTCATTTATTTTTATTTGATCAGAGACGGACAGAGTGCAAGAGAAAGAGGAAAAGTGAGAAAGCAAGCTGCCAGGTCCAGGACTTGAACCATTGTCGACCATGTGGGAGTCCAGCGCCCTTAACCACCATGCCACCTGCCAACCCTGATCTGTAGTAGTTCTTACGTGAGTTAAAGTATGCAAATAATTTTAGAACAGTATTCTGGTGCTTGGCAATTTGAATTAATAGAGGAAAACATTCAAGCACTGAAACAATTTATTATTTTTACTATATGCTTTATTCATTCAGTACATTTTTATGAAACATCTACACTGTTTTTCTTGGTAAGGTTTTATATTCTCATCCCCCCCTTACTCTGATAAATTACCCAGTAATTGAATTCACTATAACTAAGAGGAAATCTTAAAAATTCTAAAATCTCTGTAGCAACTAGATTTATATTTTTTTACTTTTCATTTTTCTTCCATTCTCTTTTCATGGGATCCTGTGCTATATTTTTCACACACTGGCACTTTGTTAGACATAATAAGATCTGTTTAAAGTTGACAGACAGCTTCTTTTCTGATGAATAAAAACAATGTCAATATGTATTCTTGACAATACCAGGAAGTACTGTTTAACAGATGCATGTGGTATCCTCAGCTCTGTACTCAGGTTTCTTTGTATATTGAAAATGTCAACTATTGATACATGCTCTGCATTTTCCACAACAATCACAATTTTTGTTATTCTCTTCCCTTGTCAGTCTGTATGTTACACTTTTTATTCTGAAAGCCATGATTTTCTCTAGTATTGGTGCTAAATGTTAATATTATTTCATGCATTTCATTTTATTCCCTAGTGATGTATAATCAATGAAATGATACCTTATAAATAAAGCTTATTTTGTGAATAAATGAGGAGACTTCAAAAAGTTCATGAGAAAATGGGGTTAAAGTACCAATTTATTTTAGTGCAAAAACTTCTGGAATCCATGCGTAGTTCTTTCATAACATGCACTTCCTGTGGTCTTTTTCAAGACTCCTCGTATTTGAGCATCATTCGTCACACTTTAGTCTGGCCTTCAAGGCCCTTTATGGTCTGGCCCCTGTTGACTTGCTTGTATCATCTCTCAATAGTTGCCTCTCGTGGTCCAAACACCAGCCAAGAGGAGATATTTGCGTTCTCCCATCATGCCATTGTTTCTTATTTCACTTCCAGACATTTTACACTTGCGCTTTTCTTCGCCTTTCATGCTATTCCTTATTGCTCTCCCTCTGCTCTTCTCTACTACCATTCCATGTTCGCCCACCCAGTAACACACACACACACACACACACACGTACCCTCTTAGATGACTTAATCCTCTTCTCCTTCAGACTATGCTTAGATATAACCACTTCTGGAAAGCCTCTCCTGACCCATCGCGAACTAGCTTTACTTCTTTCTCTGTGCTCTCCTCCATTCCCTGTGTCAACCACCATCCCAACACTTATTTGTGAGAAAATTTATTAGGCCTTTTTTCATTTATTTATATTCTTGGTAAAGCTTCACAAAGTTCAAGAGCAGCTCGTGGTGTGGTGTGTTTTCTTTGCATGAGACCCATCCATAACGTGACTGTATCTACTGGAGATTCCAGGAGTAAAGCAGGACCACGCACGGGTATATATTTATGTATAAAGAGGTTCGTTTCAAAGACTTGACATCACACACTTGTAGGAGCTAGTTAAGCCATCTCTCCAGGGTACTTGTTTGGTGTCCAATGCTGAAGCTTGAGTCCCTGCGGCAGGGAGCTGGGAAGAGAATGTGCATGTAAAGTAGAGGAAAGCAAGAACACAGTGGAACTGCTGAGGATGAGTTGAAACCCATGTTAGCACTCATTGCCTTGCCCTTGATGCCGTGGGTGTCCAGCAGAAGCCAGAATAGTTTGTTATATAGCCGATCATACACGCATAGCCCAGAAATTGGATAAGCTGAAGGAGGATATAAGGAAAGATGGAGCAGTTGCAGGCTCAGCCATGTCCTTGCACCTACAGGTGAACCAGCAACTCAATGACAAGGTGTGTGAGCTGCAAAACAAAATGGTGGCTGCTACACTTTTGTCCTCCAAGTATCCAACAAGAATTTCTCTAGTGGACCTCTCTAATAAAAAACATATGAGAAAAAGAACACTAGAAAATGTAATTCAGCCTAGCCAAGTTGACACATTACAAAACTTACATAATGGCCTTGATTTCAGCCCTCACTCTTTGGAGCCTGCAAACCATAAAATGCTTCTCACTCCCTTATGCTAGAAGACAGTAACTGCTTTCATTAGCCCTGTTTATATGTGTTGCAGTTGCCTGTTGAACTAACAGCTTCAGTGTACTTTGATTGTAACTTCCTGTAAGTATATCTCATTTTCAGATCTCTCAGAGGCGTGTCATTTTATTGAAATGGTAAGGTAATTTTCTTCTGAAATATTTAAGCTCAGTTTTGTTTATCTGCAGATATTATTGTTTTTCTTAACAGTTATTTATTTATTTCACTGGATAGAGAGACATACCAGCCCCCAAAGGGTCTTCCCATGATTTAATATGCACCCCAACCTTTTAGAATCTCCTCAGTCTTCCAGTCACTTAAGATCTTGGGCACATGGTGTGTTCAAGTCAACCCAGGATCTGAATCCCGGCCTTCCCATCTGGTTCCAACATCATGCAATGTATGTGCCACCATGACTAGATTTGTTGCTGTTATTTTTAACGAGAGCTTTTTAGGGGGAAGTCATTTATACTAATAAATGTCTCTGGTTACTGGTGCCCCTCAATAACTCTTCAGGGGCCATACAATATTACAGGGCAGTCATTAAAAAAAAATACAGACCTGCTGCTTGAAGTAGATGTTATCAGCGATTGAAAGGGAATAGTACCTTTGTGGAGTCTCTTTATCTGACTTTCAAGATTTCTGTGTGCGTGTGTGTGTGTGTGTGTGTGTGTGTGTGTGTGTGTGTTTAGAGAGAGATTTTATGGGGTTAGCAGGTAGCGTGGTGGTTAAGGGCGCTGGACTCCCATGTGGCCGACCACAGTTTGAGTCCCGGACCTGACAGCTTTCTTTCTCAATTCCCCTCTTCCCCCCAGCGCTCTGCCCCTCTCTGGTAAAATTTTATTAATTAATTAATTTGAGATTTTACTATAGGGTGCATTGCTCACTAGAGAGATAGAGAAAGACAGAGAGACAGAAAGTGAGAACTCACCTTCCTCAGGGAGGATGGCCATGCTGTAGTCCCTTCTCCTCCATTCTTCTCTTGGGATTTTGAGCACACATACACATGTACCTGTCGTGAGTTTTAAGCCAATGAGTTCAGGACTCAAACCATAGTCAACTCCATGGGATTCCAGCGATGTAACCATTATGCCATCTTCTGGTCTCACATGTGGATGTTTTCCATTTTTGGAGAGAGAGAGGGAAAGTGAGAAAACACCTCCTATGGGGGTGACCACGCCCATAATCCCTTTTCCTCCATTCTTTCGAGATCTTGGGCATGAACACACATGTGCCTACTGGCATATTATTCAAGCTGCCAGGTCCAGGACTTGAACCACGCAGTTAGCCATGTGGGATTCATCCACCTGAACCTACACACCATCTACTGGTCATAAATTTCAGGATTTCTGATCAAGCCTTTAAAGCTAATTGAGGCATAGAGACAATCCTGACAGGGTGTACACATGTGTGCTTGTGAGCAACACACACACACACACACACACACACATTGAGAGAGAGAGGAGACAGAGAGAGAGAGAAACACAATGAGTGAGACATTTCTTTCCAATTGAGGTGCTGGAAAAAGAAAAAGTGAAGACAAGATGGTGATGTATCCCAAGTTACTTTGCAAGGTTTCAACAGAGAGGATCTTGGCAGACTGCCTACAGTGCAGAATGTGCAGCTTGCAGGCATGACCACAAGATGGTGCACTAACTGTACATATGGTGTACACACTCCATGGGGAAATTGAGACCTTGGAAATATTCAAAAATCTTGTTTTTCCATATGGGACCTAAGCACTGGGAAGATAACAAGTGTGGAAGAGAGCCAGGGAATTTCAGTGTTTTACAAAACATTATCCACAGTGTTGAGAACGAAGAAAAGCTATTTACATCCATACTTGGCTCTGAAATCCTGGTGAAGGGTACTGAGTATGCAGTCTATAAATCTGTCAGCTAATTATGAGCTCTTTGCTTTGTCAATTACACAGCAAGCTACTAAACTGTGGCACATATTGGCACATTGTATATGAAAAATTCTGTTCCCATTGAACATACTTGGTGGTCTGTGGGGCAGAATGAGACACCAATATTTATTTGTCCATCTAACCATTGACTTTTTTCTTGAGGCCTGGATTATGAGGTTCATTTGCTTTATGCTACATAAATCCTGCACAGGGTGGTGAGAGCTTAAGAGTCTCAATTGATGTCATTTTGGATGCTTCACCTGCTTTGGGCTTTACAGAGGTAGATGGAGTTGTAGCACCTGTAAACAGAGTAGCTCAAGAAGGCAGGCATGCGACTGTAGGTTCTGGCTAAAATTTCCTAAAAGATCAGATTTCAAAGTGATTGCAAATTCTCTTCAAGTGCTTTTGAAAAGAATGCACTACTCAACAGGTAAATCCTGGCTTAGATTTAGTTTATAAACTTGTCAGGAAAAGTAGCTATATGAAAATAAGAGAAAGAGTAAAATGAGGCATATGACTTGAAAATGCAACTTACTGATCTAATTTTTCAAAATTATTAGTCAGGGGGCCAGCAGGTGGTGTAGTGTTTTAGGTGGTAGACTCCCACATGGCCAACTGCAGTTTGAGTCCTGGACCTGGTGGCTTGAAAATCATCCTGGGCACATGTGCATGCATGCCCAAAATCCCAGGAGAGGGACAAGCAAATGGCATAATGTTTACAGGGCTGGACTCCCATGTAGCCAACCACTGTTCAAGCCCCAGACTCAGTGGCTTAAAACTCATGCCAGGTGTGTGTGCACGTATGCCCAAAATCCCGAAAGGAGAATGGAGGAGAAAGGATTGCAGCGTGGTCATCCCCCCTGGGGGGTGATTTCTCATTTTCTCTCTCTCTGTCTCTCTCTGTTTCTCTGGCATACACATGCGCCCTATAGCAAAAATCTCTCTTAAAAAAAAAAATCCCAGGAGAATGGAGAAGATGGGATTGCAAAGTGATTCCCTCTGTGGGAGGTGATTTCTCACTTTTATTCTCCCTGTTTTGTCTATCTCAGGCAAGTACGTGTGCCCTATGGCAAAAAGCTTAACAAAAATTACTGGTTGATTTTCTTCATGGAAGACCATATATAGAGATAGTTTCAAGATGTTGCAATAAATAAAAGACAAAGGATAGTCTACAAGAAGAAAACTGTACCACATATAGAAGTACATAAGATTAGCATCTTCCATGTACAAAGAACTTACAAAAACCGATAAGAATAAAATAAACTAATAACTGTGTGAATGAAGGTCTTTAAGCAAAAAACTTACTGAAGGGGCCAGCAGTTGTTGATGGTGTAGAGATAGAGATAGTCTCATATACTCTTGAGAGTAAATTGAAACAATTCTCGATGACAATTTGGCAGCTTCTATCAAAAATTACAGTATGCATGGCAAAAAAATGGATTTTTAGGAATGCTGCCTCTCCTGTGGAAATGTTCAATGTGTTACCTAAGTTGTATACACAGAGATTTCAACACAGTCTCATTTATATTTTTTAAAAGTGAAAACGGGACTTAATCTAATCATGTGCCAATTAGGCTGGTCATAAACTATGCATGTCATGGGGTGTGCAGTGGTTAAAAGGAACTACATGCACTGACGTGTCAATCTCCAATCTGTGTGTGTGTGTGTGTAAGTATAAAGAAATAGATCTGGAAGGAGAAACTCCAAACTGATCATTCTAAAGAGCTCCAGTTCTGTGAAGGAGATTTGGATTGTCAACATGAAGGAACATTACCACATTTTGCTTTATGTCTTCCTCCTTATATTTTTAATAAAGAACATGTATTAACATATTATGAAACTTAAAAATAAATTTATTTAAAAATATATGACTAGGATCGTAAAAGTGATCATTTCTCTTTTCAAAGCTTCACAGGTGTCCAAATAATCCTTAATAACAAATCCAAAAGCTCAAACATGCGTGAGATGTAGATTAACTGTGTGTTCCTAATAGCTCTTCTTTTTATTCTTTTCAGGCCCACAAGGTTCACTTTCATTTCAAGTTTCCCCTGGCTGTCATCTGGCAGTAGATCTCCAATGGATGATGAGAGGGGTTGGGGTGAGGAGCAAGAGAAGTGGCTAGGAAATCTTGTTTGGCTTTCTTTCAGCATCTTCTGTTGGCTTCACTAATTGAAGACTGTTTCCTCTTGATTTTTTGTGTCCTTTCTCATGTTAAGGCTTTCCAAATCACACTTAACATGAATACGTTCTTTTTAGAACTTCTCGTTGGAATTTTCTGATCAGGATAAATTTGAACTTTTTCTTTTTCAATTTTATTTAATTATTGTACATTTATACAGGTAGGTAGCCATCCCCTCTGGGGGATTTTTTCTCACTTTCTCTCTCTCTCTCTCTCTCTCTCTCTCTCTCTCTGTGAGCCCACATGCCTTATAGCAAAACTAAAAAGTAAACAAACAATATAGTTGTCCTATGAGTAGAACGGGATTTCTTTAGCTTCTCATCTCTGCATTGACTCTTAAGAGAAGAGAGATGGTTTTTCCCAGAATGCATGAGGTGATGTATGTTAATCAAGTCAAAGATTTTACCATATACATTATCATCAACAGAAATCTTTCCATTCTTCTTTTATTAAATTTTTTTATTTTTTCTGAGCCCCCCCCAACTCACTGTGTCCTGTATAGTATTTGTATTTTTCCCTCTCACTTGATACAAAGTGAATTAATATGGAATATTTAATGCTAAGCAAAGCAAGCCAGACTATGAAAGAAAGACATTGTATGTCCCCACTCCATATATAACAAGCCTCCACTCTATAGCAGAAACTGAAATAATGAAAGGGTATAATAGCAGGGAGCACAAGCATAGATTTGGGCTTTTGTAAAAAGCATTCCAATTTGTTTTCCAGGGCTCTGGGGAATTCTAGCTTCAGCCGATTCTACCTCTTACTCTCCTTCCTCCTTTCTTTCCATGGTCTAATAATGACATAATCCATCCTGGTCCCACACTTCCCTCCTAACCACCTGGGGCCTTTTATCAAGGTTTTTGGCTTGTTGAAAACTTTTGCCTTTCCATACTGCATATTCTTCAATGCTTTTTGTTACATGAGTATCCTGTGTATCCCTGCACCATGGTAACATTCCATCAAGACTATCCACATTCAGCTGCTCACTATTTACCCTCACGGGAAAAAATGCCCTGATGAATGCTATCTATTTTCGCTGATCATTTCACCTTTGCTGAGCTGTTACCGTAACACTTTCTTAGGGCATATTTGGCAATCTGTGGCCTGGTGTACTTTTTTCTAACAGTCCTGTAGATTACTAGTCACATATCACCATCAGCTTGTGACCTGCAGTTACATTAGTAAATGACTTTTGAGCATTCCCTACCAGTTCCCCTGATCTGTACATTTATAAAGATCTCCTTCTCTGAGATCTCCACCATTTATTTGCTGTTCCACCTTAACTCCCTTTGACCTCCTTTTTGTCTTATCCTACAAAGTAGTATATGTCAAAGATTACTGCTTTATCTTCCTCTGCCCTCCTTTCCTATCATCTTCAAGATCTGTTTTCTTTTGCTGTTAGAGGTGGAGGGTGAAATAATGACCATCTACTGTAATTTCTTATCTCTGGGATAAAATCACCTCTTTATTTTTTTCTTTAATTAACAAGCATATTTTGTCTTCCACTCACTGAAGCACTAATGAAAATATTAAATAGTGTCAGCCTCAGATCAGCTCCAATAAACACCTGTTGGCTTCACTAATTGAAGACTGTTTCCTCTTGATTTTTTGTGTCCTTTCTCATGTTAAGGCTTTCCAAATCACACTTAACATGAATACGTTCTTTTTAGAACTTCTCGTTGGAATTTTCTGATCAGGATAAATTTGAACTTTTTCTTTTTCAATTTTATTTAATTATTGTACATTTATACAGGTAGGTAGCCATTCCCTGTTGGAATTTTCTGATCAGGATAAATTTGAACTTTTTCTTTTTCAATTTTATTTAATTATTGTACATTTATACAGGTAGGTAGCCATCCCCTCTGGGGGATTTTTTCTCACTTTCTCTCTCTCTCTCTCTCTCTCTCTCTCTCTCTCTGTGAGCCCACATGCCTTATAGCAAAACTAAAAAGTAAACAAACAATATAGTTGTCCTATGAGTAGAACGGGATTTCTTTAGCTTCTCATCTCTGCATTGACTCTTAAGAGAAGAGAGATGGTTTTTCCCAGAATGCATGAGGTGATGTATGTTAATCAAGTCAAAGATTTTACCATATACATTATCATCAACAGAAATCTTTCCATTCTTCTTTTATTAAATTTTTTTATTTTTTCTGAGCCCCCCCCAACTCACTGTGTCCTGTATCATATTTGTATTTTTCCCTCTCACTTGATACAAAGTGAATTAATATGGAATATTTAATGCTAAGCAAAGCAAGCCAGACTATGAAAGAAAGACATTGTATGTCCCCACTCCATATATAACAAGCCTCCACTCTATAGCAGAAACTGAAATAATGAAAGGGTATAATAGCAGGGAGCACAAGCATAGATTTGGGCTTTTGTAAAAAGCATTCCAATTTGTTTTCCAGGGCTCTGGGGAATTCTAGCTTCAGCCGATTCTACCTCTTACTCTCCTTCCTCCTTTCTTTCCATGGTCTAATAATGACATAATCCATCCTGGTCCCACACTTCCCTCCTAACCACCTGGGGCCTTTTATCAAGGTTTTTGGCTTGTTGAAAACTTTTGCCTTTCCATACTGCATATTCTTCAATGCTTTTTGTTACATGAGTATCCTGTGTATCCCTGCACCATGGTAACATTCCATCAAGACTATCCACATTCAGCTGCTCACTATTTACCCTCACGGGAAAAAATGCCCTGATGAATGCTATCTATTTTCGCTGATCATTTCACCTTTGCTGAGCTGTTACCGTAACACTTTCTTAGGGCATATTTGGCAATCTGTGGCCTGGTGTACTTTTTTCTAACAGTCCTGTAGATTACTAGTCACATATCACCATCAGCTTGTGACCTGCAGTTACATTAGTAAATGACTTTTGAGCATTCCCTACCAGTTCCCCTGATCTGTACATTTATAAAGATCTCCTTCTCTGAGATCTCCACCATTTATTTGCTGTTCCACCTTAACTCCCTTTGACCTCCTTTTTGTCTTATCCTACAAAGTAGTATATGTCAAAGATTACTGCTTTATCTTCCTCTGCCCTCCTTTCCTATCATCTTCAAGATCTGTTTTCTTTTGCTGTTAGAGGTGGAGGGTGAAATAATGACCATCTACTGTAATTTCTTATCTCTGGGATAAAATCACCTCTTTATTTTTTTCTTTAATTAACAAGCATATTTTGTCTTCCACTCACTGAAGCACTAATGAAAATATTAAATAGTGTCAGCCTCAGATCAGCTCCAATAAACACAAAGCAGTGCACTTCCTTGCCCCTGGTTCTTATTGAACTATCCAAACTAGTTAATCGATATAGTCCTCTAGTATCCGTTGTATATGGTCTGAACCATATTTTCCAATCTAGTTAATGAGTAAGTCATGGCTGGCAACAGAATCAAAAGCCTCTCTAAGGTAAATACATATTCTATTGTTTGCTATCCAAAATCCATTAGGCTTTTCATTTATTACCAACAAAAATGAGATTGTGTCAGTGTGATTTGTTTTCTACACAATGTAGTGTTGATTATTACTCAGCACACTGTACTGATCTTACCTTCTTTTATTTTTTTTTTTCTTTCGAGAGGTTTTTACCTTAGGACACATGTCCTCATGGAGAGAGAGTGAGACAGAGACAGTGAGAAGGAAAGTGAAAAATCACTTCCTAGGGGGGATAGCCACACTGCAATCCTTTCTCCACTCTCCTCCTGGGATCTTGGGCATGCACACACATGTGCCTGGCATAATTTTCAAGCCACTGAATCTGTGACTTGAACTGTGCTGTCAGCTATGTGGGAGTCCAGTGATATGACTGCTATGCCATCTGCTGGCTCCCACCTTTCTTTTAATTTTGATTGAGAATTTTTTTAATTTTCCTGTGTGGGTTTAGCCAGTGGCATGGAGGTTAAGGTGCTGAATTCCACGTGACTGACTACACAGGTTAGTCCCAGATTCGACAGCTCGAGAATCACATTGGGTGCCTATTCGTGTGTGCCCAAAATCCCAGGAGGAGAATGGAAGAGAAGGGATTGTTGGGTAGCCATCTCCCTAGAAGTGCTTCTCACTTTTTCCCTCTCTGTCTGTCTCTGCCCATCTTTTTCTGGTGAGTCTTATATCGAAACTAAATAACAAACAAAAAAGTGTCCTGTGAATAAAATGGGGTTTCTTTAACCTTTCATCTCTGTATTGACTCTTAAAAAAAGAGAGACTTGTCTTAGTTCTTAGTTGATGTCCAAAAATTTGGCTTCTCAGAATTTCCAAAGATGATAATGTGATTCTTCAAAAAATCTCCATGATTCTTTACACATTTTAGGATGAAGGTGTTATGAGACCATTTGAACTGATCAGTATCAACTGGCATTGCTCAGTAGGAATTCTATGCTTATGGAGAGTCAGCCCATGTTGCCTGCTGTGACTGCCACTGTGCATGTGTGTATCTCTGTGTGCTTGCACATTAAAGCTTCCTCTTTCTTGTCAGGGTTTTAACTGCCTTTCCTCATAATCAAAGAACCATGCTATTTCTCCTTTCTTCTGTGCAATATATTTTTTCCAGTATATAATCTTATTCCTGGCTTTGACTCGCCTCATTTTATCGTTAAGAAGTAGCTGTTTCGAATCTTTTTTTTTCAGCAAGATAAAAATATGAAGAAATGAATCTACTTCCAAAATGCTCACACAGGTAAATTTGTCACAATCCACTCATGCCAAAGCCTGCAATTGATCAATCTTGGAAGTAGTACTGAAGGAGGCAGATGCTGCCTGAGAGAGACACCTTCTTATCTCAGGAGGGCTTGTCATCCGGAGTTTAAATGACTCTAGCTGCATAAATCTCATGCTTTTTCTCTATAGAGTACAATGAATCTTTTAAAATAAATATAGAAAAGAGAAACCTGTTCCTTGGCTTTTGCTGTGTAGATTCTCCTCTAATGTGTATGATGATTCTGTTTTCATCCATGTAAGTAAGATGTAAAAATAAATGAAGTAATTTTGTAGAGAGAAATATACAAAATCCATCCTCGTATTTTGGCAGATAAAAATAAAAAATCTTTCTTGTTGGGAGTTTTCTCTAGTTGTCTCTGCTTTCTATCAGAATTAGAGAGGAAACATAATACAATTACATCAATCACAGCTAATTTTTACTGAGTGCTTACTGGGAGACAGGCTTTATGCTAAACTGTTTTATGGAATTAAATCTAATTTTATATTTGCAGCAAATGAAAGTTCAGAGAGGTTACGTGATTTGCCCAACGTCAGATGGCTAAAGAGTAGCAGAGTTGGCCATTCTTTAAGTTACTCTTTAGTTGGATTGGAGTTGGATAGTTGTAGGGTCTGCAGCCATTTTTGAAAAGACATTACATTGTCTGTGAAATTGGCATCTATCTTATAATTCATTGTATTTTAGATTCTGTTAAAATATTTTATTTTATTAATTTTTGGAGAGATTTTTGCTATAAGGCAAGTGAAATGGCTAGAGACACAGAGAGATGGAGAGAGAGAAAAATGAGAAATCACCCCTTAGGGGGAATGGTCACACCACAATCCCTTCTCCTCTTCCAGTCTCCTCTTAGGATCTTGGGCACCCACACATATGTACTCAGTATGAGTTTCAAGTCACTGGGTCTGGCATTTGAACCATGGTTGATCATGTGGGAATCCAGCACCTTAACCACTACACCACCTTTTGCCCCCTCATTAAAGTATTTTCAACAAACAGTAGTGTTTCTATTACAAAAGAAATATATACTCAAATTTTAGAAGTTAGTGAAAAACTCATACTGAGTTTGGCCATTTTATTCTATTTCCTTTCAGTCTTTCTTTTATTCATATTTTCCTATGATTTGTTTTACATGGTTGTGAGAATACTTTAGGTGATATTTTGCATACTTTTAAATTTTTATATTCATAGCATCAACATTTTCCTTGTTATTCTAAAAAAAATTATGTATTGCTGTGTTATTTTTAAAAGGTTACACAATAATGAAATGAATGGAATGTATAGTTTTCTTAGCCTTTTCCGTATGATTTAGCATTTAGGCTGTTTTTGTTGATATTGTTATAAATATCACTGTATTTAGAGTTTTTATGCATAAAGCTTTGCTGTATTTTGAATGATTTCACACAAATGAAAGTACCGGATCAAAGAATATGAACCTCTTTCAAGTTCTTGGTGAATATTGCCAAGATTAATTTCTAAGCTGTTTGTACCAATGAACAATTTCAGGGCATGCTAGAGGGATATCAAACAAGAGATATTTCCATTGCTGCCTGAAGGTGTGCCTGAATCTTCAGTGTTTGATTCATTTATGGAATCAGAAAAAAAAGATGGAAGAGATGCTGGAAATTCTATATTCTAATCTTTCTTTCTATATACAGGAATAGAGTAAGGTTGTGATTTATAAAAATTCTCCTAGGGAGTCAGAGGAAGGACCAAAAATTGAAACTGGAATATTTTCTATCCTGAATCCTGCTGCCTTTTTCATCTTATAAGGATTCCACCAATAGTTTTGTTTTTAGAAAGTGTTATAGAAAGAGGTAAAAGCCCCAAAACACAGATGCAGATTCCAGATGGTGGATCACTATATTCTTGTAAAGAAAATATTTTGGTCTAGAAGGTCTTTTAAGCCATGTCCAGATGTGACAGGTAGACTGCCATCACCTCTGCTAATACACAATCTGACTATATTAAGAAATAGTTTTGAGAGAAGCTCAACTCTGCCCCTCAGACATTGGGTAGTCAGTCTTCTCTTTTCGTGGGCTCATTGTCAGGGATCTAAGAAATGGGATACATAATTAATTCTTTCCTCAGAGACAGGATTCTATTTAAAACATATTAAAGAGGTGTTTGAGTGTATAGCAGATATTATTCAGGCTATAAGTAAATATTAGGGTGGTGGAAGCACATGGAGGAGGCTCTATATAGGAGTTGAGCAAGCAAGCCTTTAAGAGATGAGCAGGATATAGATGGCTGGAAAAGGGGAGGTGTTTAACTGAAGGCCGTATAGCCAGCAACCATAGCTAGGATGATGTTATGGTTTGGGTGATGGTTTGTTCCCCAACTGGCATAAACTTGCTGGGTAATCTCAAGCAGATATATCATTTCCCTTCCATGAACTAGAGAGATGGAGTTCTCTTCATAGGTAGAGAAACTGAGGCTCACAAGATTAAAATAACTTGCTCAAAGTCACATCTGGATGCTTTCTAAAGTGCTCTGCCTGAAGAAAAGTTGCATATCATTCTTTGACCCATGGCTGTTGTTTTATGGCAATTCATAGGAATATCTAGCTGGAGGTAGGACCAAGAAGCAACAGGCATTAATCCTCCTAGCAAAGATAGACAAGCATCCTGGATCTGCCAGTCATTGGTTGTGTAAGCTTGTCCCACTTAATTTATCTTTGTTGCTTCGTTTTTTCATCTGTAAAATAGGAGCAATACTTGTACCAACCTTATAGAGTTATTGTTAGAATGAAATGAGTCAATACATTTAAAGAGTTCATAGTATCTGGCATGTAGTAATCACCCAAGTAAATATGAGGCATTGTTATTGTTTTAGAAAACAAAGGAAGTTAATGGAATGTACTATTAATATATTGGTGCTACCATGTGCAAAAAGGAATAGCCCATAGTAGCTTCCGGTTAAGTCAGGTAAGGGGGTTGGATACCAGGAGAGCATGGTGATCTAGGCAGGGAGTTAGCAGTTCTCAATGGTCAGAAGCAAGTCAAGAGGCAAAATGTCAAAAAAAAAAAATAGTTGCTACAGTTTGTATAATGATTTGTCCCCTAGAGGTTCATGTTCTGGAAGCTTGGTCTAGATGATTGGTATGATTTGGGGAAGTGGAGAGACCTTAAAAGATGGATCCTAATAGAAGGGCACCATCTAATCAGCCAGGGGTATGGGCAAAACAAACAAAAGAGAGAATTATGTTTCCTCTCTCTTTGCACATAGCTACCATCATCCCTACTTCTGTTGGCCATGGTGCGATGTAGCATCAGAGGTTGACCTGATGTCAGCCCCACCCAGTTGGACTTTCCAGCCACCAGAACTGTGAGACAAATAAGTCTCTATTGTTTGTAAATCACTCAGTCTCAGGTATTTCTGTTCAGCAGCACAGTATCAAACTAAGACAGAAAGTGAAATGGTGACAACTCTTGAGGCAAAGTTGTCATTTCATCCTTTCATGGAGAGGACAAGTCAGTAAGATGCATATCACTGTGGTCTTTGGAAGGTACCTGAATATAAATTCTGGGGATTTTTAAAGAGAATAAAGCTCCAAAACATTGGGAATATGTAAGGAGTAATATCCTGTGGAAAACAGAAACTACAGAGACACAAAATGAAATTAAAAAACCATTAAATATAACTACTGTTAATATTTTTATGTTTATCTCTTGTGAGTACACATGTCCTCTGGTAATTAAAAAAAATACATATTGAGTGTCTTTTTATGGCATCAAGTATCCTCTCACAATATAATTTCTCATACCTATGAAAATATAATTCTGATTATAGAACCTCAATAATCTTCATCAGAAAGAATAGGGAAGGCACCTCAAAAAAACTGGTGTATTCATGTTACGAACCCTGGATATGCTCAGCTTTGAAGAAAGACACATTCAAAACCTGAGAGGACAAGGTTCCAAACATTGCATTTCAATTTCAGTTCATGGCATCTGCAAGTTTGATCATTTTGTCTTTTAGATGTTTTTCCACGTCACTGATTGTGGCAGCAATAACAATGTGCATCACAGACTCCCAGCTATAGAGAATACAATTGACCAAGGGTCTTAGCTGCTGTGCTCTGAAATTATCTGCCGTGTTTGACCTCTCTCCTTGACTTTTTGAGTTTAGACATATATTGTAGTCTGAGGCCACTCCCAGACTCTCTAGCTCCAGCCCCATTTTCTCTCACTTGTGTTTCCTCCAATAAAATCCTTGCACATTTAATCCTGTCTTGGTATCTGTTTCTTGCAGGACCTGGAATAACATATTGGTCATAAAGGAGAAGATGGTGGCTAGAATCAGAGACCTACTATATGAGGGAACTTAAAAAAATTTATGGGAGGGACCAGCAGTTAGCGTAATGGCTGGTCTCACACGCTGTGTAACATTAGTCCGAGTCCCGGACCCAGTGGCTTAAACTCACGGCCGAGCGCGTGTGCGTGCATGCCCAAGATCCTGAGAGGAGAATGGAGGAGTAGGGATTACAGCGTGGCCATCCCCCTGGGAGGTGATTTCTCGCTTTCTGTCTCTCTATCTCTCTCTGTCTTTCTGGTTAGCGCACGCACCCTATAGCAAAAACCTTTCCAGAAAAAAAAAATTATGGGAAAATGGAACTTAAGTATAAATTTATTTTAGCAACAAAAGTTTTTAAAAGAATTATTTATTTAATTTTACTTATCTTTTTTTAATAAAAATTTGTTATTGGGTATGTATGCTCACCAGAGATAGAGAAAGAGAGAGCTGGAATGTGAAACAGCAAGCTGCCAGGTTTAAGACTTGAAACATAGTTGGCCATGGGAGTAAAATACTTCAGCCACCATTCCACCTGCTGGCCCCTACTGGTGCACAAAGTTTTTAATTATCCTTGCATAAACTTTTTCATAATGTGCATTTCCCCCAAATTTTTGAAGACCCTGCTTCGTACATGTCTCACTTCAGGTTACCACTGGCCAGGATGCTGACCCATGACAAATAATCCTGAGCTGTTCTGGGTGCTGATACACCTGCAACTGATCAGACCCATTTGGCCAACTAAATCACTAGTACTGGCAAGAACCAAATCTAAAATAAATAAATTGAAAATTAAAAAAAATTATAATAAAAAAAGAGAACCAAATCTATCTGTGGAATATAGACCATTAAGGTGTTATAGGAAATATTTTTCTCTTTTAAATTGCAGATATCCTAGCTAACTTATGATTTCTGAAACTAGCTAATTCTAACTAGAAAGCCAGCCTATTTGTGCAGGTACGTACTGATTCTGATGATAGATAGCTTTAGTCTATCCAGTTCTTTGGTTAAAGCCAGTGCTCTCAGTATCACCACCATCCCTGCCAATAATTATAACAAGAGATAGCATTTATTGAACACTTCATTTGTGCCAGGCACCATGCCAGGCACGACACATGGATTATTTTATTTGATTCTCATAGCTACTCTTTACATTAGGTCCTGTTATGTCCCCCTAGAGAATTGTTTGCTGAAGGTTGTATAACTAATTAATGGCAACATTTAAAATCAAATCAATCTCATTTAACAACCTATGCATTTGTAAAAGTATATTTTATTTTGAGAGTGAGAAATACAGAGAGAGAAAGAGAGAGTGAGGGGGAGAGAGAGAGAGTTACCTTGACAGGATTTCATCACACCACGATCTCCTTCCCTCAGCCCTCCAGCTTGGGCTCACCTACCATGTTTCAGGTCAACTGGACTGCAGATGCAAACCCATGTAGCTTCCAGTACTGCAGTTCATTATGATACCCACTGTGCCACTGTGCTGGGCCACAGCCTATGCTCTTTGCTTCTAACAGAATGAGCACACTTGGAATGAACTCAAGATAGCTTTTGCTACCAGTGCTATGCCTAGGTCAGGACCTCAGGGCTTGTTGGCAGTGACTTCTTTTTTCTTTACAGACCACAGATTAGTTTGTTTTTAACACCCATCATGCCATGAATTCATAGAGAATAGGTTCCAGTAGCTCAGGCTCCTTTCCATTGGTTCTCACAAAGTGTGCCTCCCTGGGTGGAGCAGGCTGGTGCTTTCGTTGAACCCAGGTACTTTTCTCTTTGGCTTCTTTCTTTTTCTAGTCGTTTTCCTTCACACGTTTTAGGAAGCTATCTCTGCTCTTAGAATGTTTAATATGCTCAATACGCACATTCATTCTCTTGGCAAGAATCTTGCCCTTAACTTGTTTGTTCACAAGGATGCCAACAGCATGCTGGGTAACATTGTAGACTCTTCCAGTTTTGCCATGGTAACATTTGTGGGGCATTCCTTTTTGAACAGTACCCATTCCCTTAATGTCTACAATGTAACCTTTCTTATAGATTCGCATATATGTCGCCAAAGGAACCACTCCATGTTTTCTAAGAGACCTAGAGAACATGTATCGGGTGCCTCTCCTCTTTCTCTTTGTGTTTGTCATTTTGGTTAATTACTGGAAGATGGCAGTTCTGGCCAAAAGGAATGGCAGTGACTTTCTTCAGCTCTGACTCCTGATTCAGGCTGGATAGTAGTGCTGGATAGGGTAGACTTGGGTGAGGAGCACCTCTAAATTCTCATGCAGGGAAGCTGGTAGAGGAGAAGGCCGCAGGTGTGCTCTAATCCTCCCAAGTCAGCTAGTAGAGAAGCTGAGATTAGAGGAAAGCCTGTCCATTTTACTCATTACATGGGGACACCATGTTCACAAATGATCTAATTGAGCAATCATAAGCTACAAGCACAAAAAGTAAACAGAAATAATTCAGTCAAGGCTTTTTCCCCAAAAAGTCCAGGGTGATTTTACCGAGAGTCCTCATTTGTTCTGTTAATGCCACTTCATGGCATCGTGACCGCTTTAATTACTGCTATTCCTCCTGTGGTAGATGAAGTATCTGTTCTATTATGACCCATGGGATGCTTAAGAATTAGCATAATAGCACCTCCACTCCCGGGGGCAGCTCAGCCAACACCCAGGCACACATGGATCATCATCTGAGTCAATTAGGAAACCACTGAGTGTCTCTTTGGCCATTCAGCCCACACTGATGATAGGTGCTTGTCAGCTCAGTGTGAGCACCATGGTGTAAGTGATGGCTGTGTCAGGATGCTTGCAGCTGCTGCCAATGATACTGTCTCCCATCGGGCTGCTGTATCTTAGCAGTGAGCTGACAAGGCTGGGAAGGCTGGGCTTGCTTCAGTAAGTTCCCTCCCATTGACACTGAAGTCAATGTGGATGGGTGTTCACAGCATTGACAGATAAGCAAGAATAGTCGAACCTGTATCTTTCTAGCTGAGGGGTTCTGACACATGCATTCAAAAGGTTCAAGGCACTAAGCCCTAGAACTGGGGTGGAGTCTGAAGCATTTCTAGGGAGTGGGAATCTTTAGGCAACTCAGTTAAATATATCAGTTGTTTGCTATGTACTCTTACAAAAAAAAAAAAATTAGGGTCAGCAGGTGACATCGTGGTTAAGGCACTGGACTCTCACATGGTCAACCACAGTTTGTGTCATGGATATGGTGACTTGGAAATCATGCCTGGGGGCCAGCAGATGGTGTGGTGTGTTATTGTCATACTATTTCCAACTCTCTTGCCTATTTGTTTATTTATTTGTTTACTTATGTATTGTCTGACCGCCCAATGCTCTTCTTTTTTATTATTTATTATGTATACATTCAATCATTACACATCATTTAGTTTGTAAAGAGATTTTACTCAACATGATATACGCCACACAGCAGGTGAGTTGAGAATACAATACATGACATCACCAACAGGCAACAAACTATACTCCAAGTGCAGAGACTGTAGAAAATAATTTTACTTGCCTTTCTAACTTTCATTCTTTCTCTTGGCAACATTATAGATTTTAACATGACTCATGAACAGATTTATAATTGGAGAAATACCCAAATACAATTTTCATGTGTTGGAGTGAATGAGTTGACCCCATTACCTACTCTAAGCCCAACAGCATAATTGATTCTCCCTTCTGAAGTTCTATTGATTGCTTCAGAGATGGGAATATACTCAGGCTTAAGTTGATCTGATGAAAGCAAACCTCGGGATGTTTGCTATGACTGCTAGAATGTGGAATCCCTCTTCCATGGATGTGAAGATGTTGGGCTTGGACCTAGCCACAGTGGCACAGTGGGAGGGAGACACTGCACAGTGGTTGAGGTCACCTGGGAGGCCCAGGATCAGTTTCTACCACCACCTGAATAGGCTGGAGGCTGTGGCATGCGCCTGTGGTTCTGACTAGCTGGGAGCATAGGGTACGAGGATTGCTAGAGGTAAGACCTTGTCAAAAATACCTATATGGTGCTTGCTCTCTCCTCTCTCTCAAAATACATACATGCATACATACATACATACATAAAAAGTGGAACTTGTACTTGCTACACCTATTTCTGAACAACAGAGAAATATTTGACACTGCCTGAAGGAATCATGAAATCTGAATATGAAGCGGATACTACAAAAACAGGACAGGGGACAGAAAGAATCTTGGTGAATCAGGAGTTGTGAGATCAAGCTCAAGATGGGGCTAAATCTACCTCTAGACTTCAGACACACTAGTCACTTTGTGCTAGGTTTTCTGTCATTTTTAACATGAGGTCTGAGGCAGAGATTTTGTCTTCTTTATTGCTGTATCTTCAGTCCTCTCAAAAACAACGCCTGGCACATAGTAGAAACTTAATATATTTGTTTGATGAATCTTTGGTAAATGAGTGAAGGAGGAAGTTAAAAGCAAAGTAACTTGGGGCTAGTACGTGGTGTGGTGGTTAAGGCTCTGGACTCCCACATGGCTGACCGCAGTTCGGGTGCCAGACCTGGCAGCTTGCTTTCTCTCTCTTTCTCTCTGTCTCTCTGTCTCTGTCTCTCTATCTCTCTGTCACTCTCTGGGCACATGTACCTATGGAAAATAAAATAATGATAATAATAAAATTATATAAATACTTATTTTTTAAAGAGGCAAAGTAACTAATTCTTTTCTTTTACAAAATTAATATATTTGCTTAGATTCAACTCTTGTCAAGTATATCACACATCCAAAAACTTGTAAAATGTAGGGATATTTTGAAAAATAATATTAAAGAGAATATCTATGCAACTTTCACCCCAGTTACTAGTAAAACAGTGCCAAAGTCTTCTAGGATCCCTTTATTTGTTCCTTAATCATGTACCTCCTCTCCCTCTTCTTCAAAGAAGCACCCACAATTTTGACTCTGTGTTAATCATTCCCTTGTTTATCTTTATAGCAGCAATCACCCCAGTGTGCATTTTCTAAAGTTTAGTTTGCTTGCTTTTTAAAAAAAGTTTATTTACTTATTTCTTCCATGAATGAAAGACAGAGACAGAGACAGAGAGAGTTCCCATATAGCAGTGTCATACCACAGTGTACCCCCAGGTTCAGTCAGCAGCAGATTAGGAGCATGCATGTACCCAGTATGATCATGGAAGTCTCTGGACAGGAACATTTTCCATGTGGGTCAACCTTGTAGAGTGTTGCATTACTGCTGTGCCACCATCCAGTCCCATAGTTTGCCTGCTTCTTAAAAACTTCATAGAAATGAAATGGCACAGTATGCCTTGATGAATGGCATATTTCACTCAATGTTATGTTTCGAGATTGATCCATATTGCTGCATGTAGCTGTAATTAAATTACTTTCATTGCTGTAAAGTATTTAATTCTAAGAATATTTCACAGTTTATTCATCTGTACCATGATTATTAATATTATTTCACAATTTATCCATCCATATGATTATTATTATCATCAATATTCAGAGTATCAATATGAGCTATTAAAACAATGATATTATGAACATTCCTGTCCCATCTCCTAAGATACATGTGCAAAAGTTCCTAGGGCATATGCCTAGGAGTGGAATTACTGAGTCATAAAATCTGCATTTGTTCATGTAGATTACTGGTTTTTTTCTTTTCTTTTCTTTTCTTTTTAACATTGTACCAATTTACATTTCCATCAACAGCGTAGGAGTGTTCCTATTGCTGCACATAGTACCAAAGTTGGGTATTGTCAGATGACTGAATTCTTGCCAATCTCATGGATATGTGGTAGTCTCTGATTTTGGTTTTTATCCTTCAGTTCCAATTACTTTCTAAATTTTGTTAATCATTTCATTTATTTAAAATTGCGTCTCTTAATTCCCAACTGTATTTTCTGTTATTGATTTACTTCTAGCCCCTTTGTATTGCTATAACATAAAGTAAACTTTGCAGCTCAGAAGATGAAAGTTGGTTGAAGCTTTCATTTTGTAAAAATGCATGCTTGGAAAAAAGTATTTTGCAGTTGTTTGGTATTAAGATCTGTCCCTTAAGACAATTTTGTTATGCGTATTATTTACATATGCAATATGTATTTTTTTCCTATTTCTTCTGTTGATTACTGAGAAGGTTGTGTTAAAAATACCCCACTCCTGTTGGCTTTTCTATTTTGTATAGGCCATTTGTTATATATTTTTAAGGCTATGATGTTAGGAGATACAAATTTAGAATTGTCATGTCATTCTTGTGAGTAAAGCTTGTTACTAGAAAGTGACCCTCTTGATCTTTAGAAATATTTTGTGCCAGGGTCAGCAGGTGGCATAGTGGTTACAGTGGTGGATTCCCATGTGGCCAACCGCGATTCAAGTCCTGGACTCAGTGGCTGAAACTCACCACAGGTATGTGTGCATGTGTGCCCGTTTTGAGAGGAGAATGGAGGAGAACAGATTGAGGCATGGACATTGCCCCTGTCTTTCTCTGTATCTGCATGCACCCTATAGCAAAACACTCTTTAAAAAATAAATATTTTGTGCTTCCAAATCTATTTTAAAAATATTAACCTAGTAAACCAAATTTCTGTTTTTTTTGCATGTTCCCAGCATATCTTATTTCCATATTTTTACTTTCTATCTTTTTATCTTTATCTTTCTGATGTGTTTCTCATAAATATTTACTGGGTCCTTTTTACTAATCTAGATGAAATATCTTTTTATTACCTAGAGCTTTTAGTCCCCTTACATTTGGTGTAATTAAGGATCTACTTGGATTTATATCTACCATATTTCGTGCTTCTATCTACCTTAGTTCTTCTGTCCCTATTCGTACCACTTGTTCTGTGTTTCTTTCTTATTTTAGATGGAATTATTCTATTTTACCATTCCATCTTTGTCTCTGTTAATTCAAAATTTAGACTTCCAATTTTTCAATGGTAATCTTTTAAATGGTGACATGCATGTTTAAATGTATCAAAAATATCTTGGTCATATCCTTACTCTCCTGGATGTTCATTAGACCCAGAATATTAACTACATTTACTCTTCTCCTAAGATAGAGAGGTAGATGTACAGGCAGATTTTTAAAGTTCTAGCCTGTCTTTTAAACTCCACAAGGTAGTGAGGCATGACATTAGTGGGATTCAGATATGGTTTAATTACCTGTTCATGATGACATGTATAGTATTCTCAACTGGACAGGTCTGAGAAGTATTTCATGTTGAGTAAAGTCTTTTTACAAACAAAATGATAAATAGTGATCGAATGTTTAAAAACATAATTGGAATAATGATAATAATCTGTAAAAAATATGAAAAGCCATTGGATGATGATAGGGATTTTGATGTCTTTGTATTGACTGATTTGAATGGCATCACTTCTGGAAAAAGAAATGTAATACATTGTAAAGTTATATGTGATTCAATGTAATATAAACGAGATTATGATAATAAAATTTTTCTTAAATAATAAAAAACTCCACAGGGCATCATAATTTCACAAGTCATATTAGACTCTCTACCTTGGATGGCTCTGAGTTTAAGCATCTGTCACCGACAACTCAGGAGGTCATGAAACTTCAAATTGCAATTCCCCAGGTTCAGTAAATGCCCTTCATTCAGAAGTACTATTAATGCGCAACTACCTCTTGCGGTCTAGCCTTTGCTTACATCCTGGCCCAGTAACTACTAATTCTTCTGCCAGCTCTTTGATGCTTTAAAGATGTTTTGAAGGGCTAGACAGGGGCACAGTAGTAACACAACTCTTTGTGAAACTGACCCACATATGAAGGTTTTGGGTTCATATCTGAAGACCTCTTTGAATATGTAGTCCATGTACCTGCCCATGATCCAGGGCTGAGTCTGAGAGTGGAGTGTGGCAAAATCCTGTTGGGCTATCTATCTTGCTCATAGAAGAAAGAAACCAAAGAATAAAGAAATTTAAAACATGTTTTGGGGGCGAGCAGGTGGCATAGTGGTTAAGGTGCTGGACTCCTACATGGCTGACTGTGGTTTGAGTCCCAGACCCGATGGCTTGAAAATCATGCATGTGCACATTTGCCCAAAATCCTGAGAGGAGCATGGAGGAAAAGGGATGTGGCGTGGCCATCCCTGCTCCTCCTGGAGGGGTGATTTCTCACTTTCCCTCTCACTGTCTCTCTCTTTGTGGCTAGTGCATGTGCCCTATTGCAAAAACCTAAAACTAAACAAAACAAACAGATGTTTTGACAATTTCAGTCAACATTTAAGTTTAGTTAATTTTTTTTCTTAAGACAGAAGGATCAGTCAAGCTATTTTAAAGGTAATTTTTTAAAGAATTATTTATTTTATTTTATTTATTGTAATTATTATTTTTTCACATGAGTTACCAGAGAGAGACGGGGGAGAGGGAGTGAGAAAGCAAGCTGCCAGGTCCAGGACTCAAAACTGTAGTCGGCTATGTGGGAAGTCTAGCACCTTAATCACTATGCCACCTGCTGGCCCCTGGGATCAGTCAAGATATTTAATTGGCTATATCACTAAACGTAAACTTGGCCTTGTCTTTATCCATACAATTTTATTTCAGATGCTTTCATACATTTTTGGGTACATCTACCATCTACTTCCACTATCTTTTAGTTATATATTTCTTAACTCTGAGTTTACCTCAGGAAACAGTTTCTTTTCTGTGTCCTTTTATATTTATTTGTGTGTCAAAAAGGAAAAAAAAAAAGACCCTAATAATATCTAAAACACATGAGTAATGATAGTGATGTGCTTGAATCAAGAGGAAATGCATAAATTTTGATGTGAAATTATTCAGTGAACCAGTGCCCTAAGCTACTAAAGTCTTTAAAACAGCCCAAAGGTCCCTGGAGAATTTCAACAAAAACAACTGCCTATCTTTCTCATCTTACCTTATTTTTATTTATTATTATTATTTGTTTTTGTCATAGGATATGTGTGCTCACCAGAGAGAGAGAGAGAGAGAGATACACACAGATGGGAAATGAGAAGTCACCCTTCAGAGAAGATGGCCACATCACAATCCCTTCTCCATTCTCATCTTGGGGCATGCACACACATGTACCTGGTGTGATTTTCAAACTGCTGGGCCTGGGACTCAGACCTTGGTCAGCCATATGGGAATCCATCACCTTAACCACCATGTAACCTGTTTCCCTCACCACGTATTTATTTTTTTAATTGCCAAAAGGCTTGTTCATTGCTCAGAGAGAGACAAAGAGGGGGGAAAGCTCCTTCCAATAGGATGTTGTCATGCCACAATCCCTTCTCCATTTCTCCATTCTGTCAGGATTTTGAGTGCACATGCACAACACATGTTTTTCAAGCTTCCAGGACCAAGACTCAAACTGCAGTCAACCATGTGAGATCTGACTTCCTTAGACACTAGGCTACAGAGCCAGCCTTCGTCTTTTAATTAAGCTTGCTTTTCTTTAAGTACCACAAATATTCCAAAAAATGTTTATTTTTCTCTGATCTTGTTCTTTTTTTAATAATTATTTTACCTAACTTAATTAATTAATTAATTTATTTTATTTTATTTTTATTCTTTTTTTTTTGAGAGATTTTCGCTATAGAGCACGTGCGCTCGCCAGACAGACAGAGAGAGACATAGAGACAGAAAGCAGGAAATCACCCCCCAGGGCGGGTGGTCACGCCGCAATCCCTTCTCCTCCATTCTCCTCTCGGGATCTTGGGCACACACGCACACACGCCCGGCGTGAGTTTTAAGCCACTGGGTCCGGGATGCGAACCGTGGTCGACTACGTGGGAGTCCAGCGACATAGCCATTATGCTAATGGCTGGTTCCCACATTCATTTATTTTTAATTTGGCCAGAGAAGGACAGAGTGAGAGAGCGAGAGGGGGAGAGAGAGAGAGAGAAAGCAAGCCACCAGGTCTGGAACTCGAACTGTGGTTGGCCATGTGGGGAGTCCAGTGCCCTTAACCCTGCAGCAATGTAGTTGTAAACTACTTTTCCATTGAAAACTTAGTGTTTTAGTCATATTTGGTTAACTCCAGTAGGATATTTTGAAATATAGTTACTTGTCACTTAAACATCGGGCTAGTTTCTGAGAAATGTGTTGTTGGGCAACTTCATCATTGTGTGAACATCATAGAGTGTACTTACACAAACTAAATGGTATAGCCTACTACACAGGTGACCTACGTTCCATAGCCTATATACTTTTTGTGGGACCACCATCATATATGTGGGACATCGTGAACTGTAACGTCATTATGTGGCATGTGACTGTAGGCTGACTCTCCACAACCACAGTGTTTAATTTTGGGGTGTACTAGAAAGCTGACTTACAGATTAATTCCAGGAATCCAATCTGTTTTTTTAAGGTAGGGCCCATTTGTAATTTGTTTTTAATTTATTAAAATTATGTTCTAATCACATTAAAGGACATTTTAAGAGAAAATGTTTTCAGCTTCTACTAGCTAAACACAACTGTTTTCATTTTTCCTCATCTCCTTCCAGACTTTATTTCTATACTTACTGAAGTTGTAATCATGGTAAATATACAACATTACATCCTCCTTTTGAAACGTTGTAATGTTTCATAAATACTCCTTGTTTCATCATTTCTTATCTTTCAACATCTGCTTACTTTCCACCCAGCTGATATATTATAATTTGCCTAATGATTTCCCTATTGTTGGTTTTTTTAAGCTCTTTCAATATTCTTCCCATTATACAGTTATACATATGTTTGTACATATATCTATTTTCTCCTTTTGAATTATTGTAGTAGAAGAAATTTACAGAGGTGAGTTTCCTGACTGTGAGGCTGGTAACATCTTATGGCTTATGATACACATTGAACACCAAAAGTATTGCACCGATGTATAATGACACCAGTAGTTGATGGGTATATCTGCTTCTCTTGACAGCAATCTAAAATTATTTTTCTTTATTTTTGTTGAATAATGTTATGGTGCATTTTTATCAATCTCCTAATGAGTTAGGCATTGTGCCAGGTGCTGTGTACACTGAGATGAATAAAATATGGCCATTGCCTTGGAGGAAGAATTCATAATCTCAGGTAGCTGTGACAGAGGCCTATATACATTTCCATAGAAACACAAATGAAGAGTAGATTCAAATACGTGAATCTGCATTCTCGTATGTTAACTGAGCAGTTAATCATATCCACCCTTTATTTTTCTAAAACATAGATTAATCATGCAAGCAGATTCCTATAGAATATATAGGAGTTCTCCAAACAAAGAAGGGACATGCTGTTTGTTTTTTGTAATTTCTCTTGCATAGATGACTAGTTTGTTCTACTGCATTTTAAAATAGCACTGATAGTAATATTTGCAACAACTTAGCAGTGTAAGGAAGCAAAGCTAACAAAGAATAATGCCACAGCAACCATTAGATGGAAGAAACAAGAGAAACGGATCATGATGTTGAGTTGAAATGTGGATTTATTTGTCAGAGAACATGACTGCCTATCTCTGAAAGGTGATCCTCCTAAGTTAATTCCCAAGGCAGGAACAGTCATTTTGATAATGAGTTTCAAAAAAAAATTATATACAGGATTTCTTCATAAATCCATATTCAGTTTAGTTACAGTACTTGGTTTTTAAAAATGCTTTATGGTTTTATAATTTAATTCAAAAATAACTTTTTTCGAGGGAAGCTTTTTTCAGTTCATTCAGAAAACATTGGCAAAATACATTTCAATTGCAATTTTATAGGTATCAAAAATACAGGTGATATTTATACCAATAACTTACTGATGAAAATTAAAGATAAACTACAGTTTCACAAAAGATTGTAAGCATTTTGCACACTAGTCAGTCTTTCTTTTAGGCAAAGAGCTCTTTTGATGAGAGAGAAATTCAAGGATCAATTTTAAATCTATCTGAATTGTAGTAGAGTAGTTATCCATCTCTGGGCCAGATTTGTGGGCTGGTTCACCATGTATTAATGGTAATCAGGATAATATAGTAGAAAGAGCATGGACTTTGTGGTCAGACAAGCTTAGTTCAAGCCCAGATTTGACCACTCACAAGCTGGTTACCTTGTTTACATTTGTAAATTCTCAGAGCCTACTTTCCTATTTGTTAACAGGGTAGTCAATCATATCTATCCCATAAAGACAGTGCTAGTGTTAAGTTAGATAATACACATCAGGTAGGTAACACAGCACATAACTCATGGTAGACACACCTAGTATTCTTGTTGGAATTGTCACTGGGTTAGAACAATAGGACAATGCTAGGAAGGGCTTGCCCTGTTGTGCCTTATTGATTACAATGTGGGTTAATTAAAGTATTTTGATGAAGAGGCTCTCCATGCCACAAAAAATGGAAAACATTAGATTACGAATACACGTATAATCAGGTGAAAAGATAATGGAGAGGTAGCAGTTTTTACATAGTTTTTTAGCAAGGAGAATGCTAGGGTGCTTCCCCACACTGGCATGCTGAATAAATCCAGAAGCCAGCAAGCCAGAAAAATGTTTTTTTTTTTTGCTTTCAATCAATCAATCAATATCTTTCAAGCAAGTGCTTTTCTAGCATCATCTTTCCGGTTATGAACTGAACAGAAGCTCAGGAGCATTGCAAAGCAGAGTTACAAGGACTGGCTCTTAAAGTCTTGGAGCCCAAGTCTCTCCTTTTCTAAAAGAGGATACAGATGTCATCGTTGACATCATCCAGCTGCTACTTAATAGAGATTAGGTTGGGTGGATTAGACTTCCTTACTATCTGGCCCATTTCCATTAGATCAATGGTCTCAAACTTTTAGAACCACAAAGAGGTAGGGAATTAGTTGGAACCATCATGGAGTGTTTGGAAAATGGACTGAAAGCAATTTCTGGGTATGTTTTATAGTGGCTGTTACCAGGTGGGGATGAGTCCTTTTTGTTTAGAGTCTCTCAAGTGTATATGCTCTGACAAAGGCTAGCACTAAAAGGAACATACACGTGAAGAGGCCACTTAGCATCACTCTCCTCGCTGCAGTGAGACAGCCATTACTTTTCATTAAATAAGTAATATTCTGAGCAATCCACTTACTCATCATCAAGGGCCATTAGTAGCTACTCTTTGTCACACATAAACCCTAATGGAGCTCTATCAAGGGTTTTACTAAAGAGTTGCTAATTTTCAAAAGGAAAATTAGTAATACTGGAAGAAGAATTTAGATTGTCCTCTAAAATTTTTCTTAATATGCTCCCTTTTCCCCTCTGCCCTGGAAAACAAAGCAACCACACAATAATCATGATGAGGCTTTAGTAGAAACAACCTCTGCTCTGGGTCTCTCCTGGTGTTGCAGTTCAGTCTTTGGTCACTGGGGAGCATACTGATCTCTCAGTTGAAAGTTTGCAAAGGACTTGCCAGTTTATCTGGTCTTTTGGGACTTCAGTCTGTCCAATTTGATGAGCAGGTCATTTTGTGAAGTCAAGAGGCAAAAGAAGTGTCTTTCTTGAAGCCAAACAGAGAGTAACTCTTATTTGTCCCAATATTTCAGTAGGAGAGATTTACCTAAGCTAATTCAAAATGAGAATGGAGGGATTAGGATTGGCTATTACAAATTGTAATTATCTCCTGATGGCAGATCTGCTTAATGGAGCTAAAGGTGTCCTAGTGAATAGGCATGGCAAAGAGGTAAGTTGGCCAACATAAATGACTTCTAGGTAAGATCTGTGAGAATTCTCTCCCCACCTAAACTTTCTCCTCACTCTCCTCTTCAATCCATCACATTGGTTTAAAATCAGCATTCCTTCTAGAAATCCCTTATATTTTTCAAAGCTTGATGTAATTTGAATAGATCATTCCGAGAGTTCTAACATGGGCATTGGCGCTATTACTTGGCTAAAAATTCCATGATAAACAGGACCAAGGAGTAAGAACCTAGAGGAAATTAGAAAAGGAAGAAAAAAACTTTAAACTTTATTTTCTTAACACATTCATAAAAAACATATTTCTTTAGACGTCTAGCCATTCAACAATTTAATTTTTGGTTTTGACATGATAAATATCAGACAAGTAGGAGAATTTGAATAGATCTTGTTTCCTTTGTTGGGTTCAGGATTATTAGACAATCCTACAACTGTTCATTGTATAATTCTCAAAACATGTAGGCATTAGACCTATCAGGAGGCAAGGTACTTTGTGTTAGTCAGAAGACAATCCCAGTTGCAAACGAAGCCTTTTTAATTAACAGTGGCTTTATATAGCTTTCCTATTCCCCAGCTAGAGTTCCCATGTCTGGACAGGTGCATCCTGTTGTGTATTATAGAACAACAAAGGGGAGTACAAACCAGGGACACTTCAGACAATTATGACTGAACCAGCCCATGCTTCCCTACTCTCTGGCTCATGCTGCTTCTGTTTCTCCTCCTGTTGAATTCCCCAAAGAAGTCTTCTTTAAGAGAACTGTAGCTTGGGACCAGCAGTTGGCATAATGGCTATGTCGCTGAACTCCCATGTAGTCGACCATGGTTCGAGTCCCGGACCCAGTGGCTTAAACTCAGGTGGGTACGTGTGCATGCATGCCCAGGATCCCAAGAGGAGAATGGAGGAGAAGGGATTGCAGCGTGGCCATCCCCCCTGGGGGGTGATTTCTAGTTTGAAAAGGAATGCTGATTTTAAACCAATGTGATGGATTGAAGAGGAGAGTGAGGAGAAAGTTTAGGTGGGGAGAGAATTCTCACAGATCTTACCTAGAAGTCATTTATGTTGGCCAACTTACCTCTTTGCCATGCCTATTCACTAGGACACCTTTAGCTCCATTAAGCAGATCTGCCATCAGGAGATAATTACAATCTGTAATAGCCAATCCCAATCCCTCCATTCTCATTTTGAATTAGCTTAGGTAAATCTCTCCTACTGAAATATTGGGACAAATAAGAGTTACTCTCTGTTTGGCTTCAAGAAAGACACTTCTTTTGCCTCTTGACTTCACAAAATGACCTGCTCATCAAATTGGACAGACTGAAGTCCCAAAAGACCAGATAAACTGGCAAGTCCTTTGCAAACTTTCAACTGAGAGATCAGTATGCTCCCCAGTGACCAAAGACTGAACTGCAACACCAGGAGAGACCCAGAGCAGAGGTTGTTTCTACTAAAGCCTCATCATGCTTATTGTTCTATGTGTCTGTTACTGTGTCAGTACCATGCAATTTTGCTTATTTCAACTTTATAATGTATTTTGAGGTTGGGTAGTTAGATGCCTCCAGCTTTATTGTATTTGCAGAGTTTTTCCCTGGTGATAGGGATTCTTTTATATTTTCAGACAATTTTTATGATTGATTTTTTTGATTTCTGTAAAACATGTTGCTGGTAATTTGAAATGGATTGCATTGAATTTGTAAATTAATTTGAGTAGTACTGACATTTTAAGTATAATGATTCTTCCAATCCAAGAGCAAGGACTGTCTTCCCAGATTCTTGTATCTTTTTCTACTTCTTTCTTCAATTTTTCATAATTTTCATTCATTATAGAGATCTCTCACCTCTGCTTAGATTTATCCCGAGGTATTTTATTTTTGTGGCTATTATAGATGAGTTTGCTTTATCAGTTCTACCTCAGCTCATTCACTGTTGGTGTATAAAAAAGCTATAGATTTTTGCACGTATATTTTTATATCCCATGACTTTACTGAATGCGTTGATCAGTTCTAAGAGTTTCTTCATTAATTCTTTTTTTTTTTTTTTGGAGAGATTTTTGCTATAGGGCGCATGCGCTCGCCAGACAGACAGAGAGAGACATAGAGACAGAAAGCGAGAAATCACCCTCCAGGGCGGATGGTCACGCCTCAATCCCTTCTCCTCCATTCTCCTCTCGGGATCTTGGGCACGCACGCACACGCGCCCGGCGTGAGTTCTAAGCCACCGGGTCCGGGACGCGAACCGTGGTCGACTACGTGGGAGTCCAGCGACATAGCCATTACGCTAACTGCTGGTTCCCTTCATTAATTCTTTAAGATATTCTGTGCGTATAATATTATATGCAAATAGGGAACGGTTAAGTTCTTCCTTTCCTATTCAAATGTCATGTATTTCACTCTCTTGTCTGATTGCGTTGGCTAGGACTTCTAGTACTGTGTTAGAAAGAAATGAAGAAAGTGGCTAAACTTGTACTGTTCTAGTTTTTAGAACATTCAATATATTAACTATGGGTTTGTCATATATAGTTTTTATTGTATTAAGAAATGGACCTTCTATAACTGTTTTGTTGAGAGTCTTAATAATTAAGGTATATTGTACTTTATCAAATGCTTTTTCTGCATCAACTAATATAATCATTTTTATAAATGTTTCCTTTCATAAATGTGATGTATTGCATTTATTGTTTTGGATATGTTGAATTATCCTTGCATCCCTGGGATAAAGCCTACTTGGTCAGGGTATATAATATTTATTATGTTTTGTTTGATGAGATTTGCTAGCATTTTTTTTGAGGATTTTTTCAACTCTTCAATATATTCATTAGGGATCTTGGTCTGTAGTTTTTTGTTTGTTTGTTTGTTTGTTTATCATGTCTTTATGTGTTTGGGGAATGAGAGTGATGGAGGCTTTATAAAATGAATTTGGGAGGATTCCTTCTTTTTGGATCTTTAGAAATATTTTGAGTAGATTAAGTGTTAACTCTTGTTTAAAGTTTTGTAGAATTCAGAAGTCAAGCCATCAGGACCTGTACTTTTCTTTATTGGGAAGCCACTGAGAACCGGGCTTTTATTTGCTGGAAGACTACCTATTACCACTCCAATCTCATTGGTTATTATCTTTTTAAATCAGGTTTTCTATTTCCTCCTGGTTCAGACTAGGCATATTGTATGGCATGGAAATTTGTCCATCTTTTCTGGGTTTTCTAATTCATTGGCATATTGTCACTCATAGTATTCTTTAGTGATCTTTTGTAGTTTTGCAATATCTGCTGTAATATCACCTTTTTCTCTGATTTTATTTATCTGGGTGCTCTCTATATTTTTCTTATTCTAGCTATTCTGGGTGCTTTCTCTATTTTTCTTATTCTAGCTATTTTCTGATTTTATGTATTCTATCAGAAAAACAGCTTGGCATTTCCTTAATTTTTTTTGTATTGTTCTTTTATTCTCTATTTTATTTAATTATGTTCTAACCTTTATTATTTATTTTCTTCTATTACTTCTCGTTCTTTTTGTTCTTGCTTTTCCAGTTCCTTGAAATTCATCATTAGGTTATTTGTTTGACATCTTTTCTTTGTTTTTCTTGTGAGCTCTAGTTGCTATAAACTCTCCTACTAGGACTGCTTTCACTGTGTCCCAAGGATTTAGGGGAGTTTTTTTTTTAAATTTATTTCAATACTTTTTTTAAAAAAAGATTTAATTGTATTTATTTATTTATTCATCTATTTTTAATTTAACCAGAGAGAGAGAGAGAGAAAGAGAGAAACAAGGAGAAAAAGTGAGCAAGCAAGCCACCAAGTCCGGGGCTCAAACTGAGAATGGCCACATGAGAGTCCAGTGCCCTAACTGCTATACCACCTGCTAGCCCCTCAAGAAATTTTTAAATTTTTATTTTAATTTCTTTAGTAGTTTCAAAGTCACTCTGGAGTAATGTGTTTAGTTTCTGTGTATTTGTGCACTTTTGAAAGCTGTTTCTTTTGTCGATTTCCAGTTTAATTTCATTGTGGTCTGATGAGGTGCTAATATGACTTACATTCTTTTTTTTAAAGGTTTTTGCCATAGGGCACATGCGCTGGCCAGTGAGAGACAGAGAGAAACAGTGAGAGGAGAGACAGAAAGTGAGAAATCACCCCCAGGGCAGATGGCCATACCACTGTCCCTTCTCTTCCATTCTTCTTCTGGGATTTTGGGCACATACGCACGAGGCCAGCATGATTTCCAAACCCTCAGGTCTGGGACTCAAACCATGGTTGGTCAGCGTCATAATCACTATGCCACCTGCTGGCCCATGACTTCTATTGTTTTAAATTGGTAACTAATTGCCATTTTTACAATGTCATCCTTGACTCTTGACATTTTTGCTATGATATGCTTTGGAGAGGATCTTATATATGAATGAATCTATTTGGCATCCTTTGTATTTCCTGGATCTGTGAGACATATATATAGATATATGTCTCACTAGACTTGGAAACTTTCAGAGAATACTTCATATAATAGATTTTCTATGTTTTTAGCCGACTTTTCATCTTCTGTAATTATGTGGATATTCAGTTACTTAGTGGTTTCCCAGATTTCACATATGTTGACTTGGTTTTTAAGCTTCTTTTGGGTGGTTTGTCTTCTCACCTAACAAAGAACAGGTTATCTGCTAGAAAAAGTCCAATGATTGCAAACTACTGCTAGAATATCTGCATCTGAAAAGTCTTATAGGGAAGACAACACTGAGCCCCTAAAAATGATTGCTCAAGGTGGAACTTGAGGCATCTAAGATGGGGGGAGATCTATCGGTAGTGGGGCTTTCAGATGCCCTTCAGATCCCATCAATAGTTGTTTGTCTGCTTCTCCCATAGATAAGGTCAGCTGTGAGGAGAATGACACCTGCCCCTGCCTTGCTTCATAAAGGGATTAGTAAGGATGAAATTAGGTCAGAGATGTTAAAGTGCTTTTGACGCAAATCAAATCAAGACTTTGATTTTTTTTTCCCCCAATCTAATATAGCCAGTGCCTTAGGGTCAGTTTCTGCCTCAATCTCTCCATCTTTTAAAATGAGAATATTGTACTCGTATTTTTTTTTTTTTTTTGCAAGGCTACTAGATGAAAAGAAAGCAAACGTATTTGCTTTAATGCCTATTGGATGAAAAATGTGTGAGACGATTGCCTTAATGGGATCAATGGCACTGCAGAAGGAACAAGTGGTTGTTTTCAGCCTGCATTTCAAATTGATCTTGAGCTAAGCAATGCCTAAGTATGTGAAAATGTGGCACCTTGGATCCTGTCGTTAGAGAAATGAATCCTCCTCCTGTGGTTTGTTTAAGGAAGGAAACAGTTATGCTTAATTTTAATAACTGTTTTCCAAGCAATTTATCTGATCCCTTTTCTTTTTTTTTCTTTTTCTTTTTTGAGAGAGATTTTTTTTGCTATAGGATGTGAATGCTCTCTGAAGAGACAGAAAGCAAGAAATCACCTCCCTGGCAGGATGGCCATGCCGCAATCCCTTCTCCTCCATTCTCCTCTCAGGATCTTGGGCACGCACGCACATGTATCTGGCATGAGTTTTAAGCCGCCATGTCTGGAACTCAAACCGTGGTGAACTATGTAGGAGTCCAGTAACGTAACCATTACGCCATCTGCTGGTCCCACCTGGTTCCTTTTCTAAAACTAACCCAAATGTTATTGTATGACAAAGTTAGTGCTTATACAATACTGTCTCTGGAGGTGTGATCTTTAGACCTATTGTACTAGAATCACTACTTGATGGATGATGGAAATGGATATTCTGGTTGAG
>NW_006200185.1:129783-137156 GCF_000334495.1 Tupaia belangeri chinensis
GCAGATGCACATAGAAAGGCTGAGGATTCTCATCTGGAGACCTCCCTGACTATGGTGAGCATGTGTGTGCCCATGACCTGGGGCTGGCTGAGGCTGGAGGTGGATCATGCTATTCAGACCTTGTTGAGGGATGATGTTTCTGTCTCTCATGTGTGCACTCCTGCTCATGGAAGAAATCAAACAAACAAAAAATAAAGTTGTTAAGTGTCATCCCTTAGGCATTGACCTGTGTTAGCACATAACTATTATAGCATAATGGTAGTGGACTGACAAGTCCTTACTCATGGGGTTAAAGGATGAGCTGTTCTCTCCTCTGTCACAAACGTGTCTTTATCTTTGAATTCAGTGCTTGTGAAAATCTCTTTTTAAAAAGTAATAGGATTTTATCTGGAGATAACAGCATCTAGGCAGCTGTTCAAGTCCAGGCTAATATATGGGATAATGTATAATCTACCCCCTCCTACAGAAGGACTTAGTTAAGGTTAGGATTTCTTTTTTAATCTTTTACGTTCAATCACTGTGTATCATTACAGCATACCAAGTGCATTTCCCTATCCTGAATACACTGTATATTGGTTCAATCAAAGATTTTACCATACATATTATCATTAACAGATCATTTTCCAGTTTTGTGTCTCTTAACTATTTTTCTTCTTTCTTTTTCCCCTTGATCCCCTCCCTCTCACTCTCCCCCACTTCTCACCCTCCTCCCACACTGTCTCTAGTAGCCACAGTTGCTCTCTATGCCTTTATATCTGCCAGTCTTTCAGTTTCTGCCATAGAGTGTAGACATTCAATATATATTAAATGGAGACATATAATACCTCTCTTTCATAGTGTAGCTTGCTTAACTTAGCAGTAAATGTTCTATATTCACCCACTTTCTATAAAATACCAGAGTCCCATTGTTTTTTTATGGCTAAGTAGTATTCTGTAGGGTATATGTGCCACAATTTTTCAATCCATTCATCTCTTTGTGGACATTTGAGTTGGTTCCATGTCTTAGCATTTGTAAATAATGCCACAATAAACATGGATGTGCAAGTGTTTTTCCTACTGAGTGCATTCCTATCCTTTGGGAAGATACTCAGAAGTGGAATTTCTGGGTCATATCATAATTCTATGTGTAGGTCTTTGAGGAATCTCCATATTGTTCTCCACAGTGGATGCACTAATTTACATTCCCACCATCAGCACAGGAGAGTTCCTTTTTCTCCACACCCTTGTCAGCACTTACCATTCTTTTTCTTAATTTTAGTCATTCTGACTGTGATTAGATTGTATCTCATTGTGGTTTTGATTTGCATATGTCTTATGATAAGGAATGTTGAATATGTTTTCATATGATTTTTGGCTGTTTATATGTCTTCCTTAGAGTTGCCTGTTCAGCTCATTTGCTCACCTGTCTTGCTTCTTTTGCTGTGCTGAAGCTTTTTAACCTGATGTAATCCCACTTGTTTATTTGGGGGATTATTGCCTGTGCTTTGGGGGTCTTATTTAAGAAGTCTTTGCCTAATCTGATGTTTCCAAGAGTTCCCTCTGTGTCTCCCACTAGTCGTTTTATAGTTTGAGGTCTTAGGTTTATATCTTTGATGCACTTTGAATTGATTTTCATGAACGTAACAGATAGGGGTCCAATTTCATCATTCTGCAGGTGGATGTCCAGTTTTTCCAGCACCATTTAGCAAAGAGATTTTCTTTTCCCTACTAGATCGTCTGGTGCCCTTCATCAAAGAACAGTTGACTGTATGTTTCTGGGTTTATTTATGGGATCTCTATGGTCTACATTGCCTGTTTTTGTGCCAGCACCATGCTGTTTGATTATCACAGCTTTGTAATATATTATGACGTCAGAGAGTGAAATGTCTCCTACTCCATTCTTCTTGCACAGTATTGTTTTGGCAGTACGAGGCCTTTTATGATTCCAGACAAATTCTATGATTGTTTTTTCTAAATCTGTGAATATTTAATTATCTAATGTGAAACATTGGTGCATGGCTATCTGACAGCTCAAAGTATCAAAATGTGGGGACCAGCAGTCGATGTGGTGTTTGGGGCACTGGCATCCCACATGACTGATTATGATTTGAATCCTGGACCTGGTGGCTTGAAAATCACACCAAGCACATGTGTGTGCATGCCCCAAATCCCAAAAGGAGCATGAGGGAGAAGGGATTGCAAGATGACCATCCCCCCTGGGGGATGATTTCTCACTTTCTCTCTGTGTGTCTCTTTGTTTCTCTCTTTGGTGAGCTCATGCACCCTATGGAAAAAAACTTAAAAAAAGAAAAAAAGTACCAAAATATGACATCTTTAAAGTGGCAACAAGTTTTAAAAATATTAGTTTCACTTCTTTCCTTCCCTGTAATAATTTACTTCTTATATATTTTATCAGCTTCAGACCATTAAATTGTATCCTACATAACACCAAAATGTATTCTTTTCATAAACAGGGAGAAGAAAATTTTAGTGATTATGACCTTCTTAATCTGACATTTAAAGGAGCCACAAACTAACCTTTCACATTTCATCTATTGTATTTATATTCTCAGTCCTAACCTGACCTGATATACCTTTCTGAAATCTAGCTTTGTGAGAAAAATATTTTAATCTTCCACTAGGAAATGGTGAATGCTTATCTGGAACTGATAATTTAGGGTCCTATCTTTTCATTTAACATTAAAGCACATCCCCCTTTTTATACCTGCTAGGGAATAGTTAAGGTTTAATTAACAATGTGAAATCCCTCAATTCTTTAAGAGAGGAAAAATGGCAGTAATACTTGATTGCAGGAGTAACAGTGGACTATGGCAAAAGACCTAAGGAAAGGGCACTTGGGTGAGTCAATACTCCAGAATATGGAGAATATTAATTAATCAAGCTCAGGAGAAATATTGAGAGATATATTCTGAAAGTCCTTTGAACATAAGGTAAATTAATTATTTTTACTGTTTACAAATATGGTATGTAACAACAATGGTTAGCCTTTCCACTTCTATTGACTTGCTCAGTTATGTCACCATACATGGGAAGCAGAGAGAGGCTCAGAAAATTTTAGAACAGTTTCATCACCATAAAAAGAAATTCCATACCCATTAAGCAGTAACTTCCTTCTTCCCTCTCCCCCAAGTTCTGACAGTCACTAATCTGAATTCCATCTCTGTAGATTTACAAGTAGTGAATATTTTGGAGAAACAGAATTATACAGTATGTGGCTGTATGTGTCTTGCTTCTTTCATATAGTATAATGTTTCCATGGTTCATCAAATGTTGTAACATATATCAGCACTTTAATCCTTTTTACAGCTGAATAATATTCTCTCATATGGTTATAGAACATTTTGTTTGTCCATTCAACAGTTAGGCATTCAGATTTTCACTTCATTTTGACTAGTAGGAATAATTCTGCTGTGAATATTTATGCACAAGACTGTGTGTGGACATGTGTTTTCAATGATTTGGGGTACATTCACAGGATTGGACTTATTAGCTCCTAGTTACTCTACATTTAACATTTGGCCAATGGATTTTTAGCCATGTCCTTTTAACATTATTTGCTAAGTTTAATTGAATTTAAGTATATTTTTCTCTTGATACTTGTGGAGTTGAATTTAATACTTAAAATAAGGGCCAACTCAGTGACACAGTGGTAATGAATTGCTCAAGTGATGCTGGATCCATATGGAAGATTTGAGCTTGTTTCCCTGGTTGACCTATACACCCTGTGCATGTGCATCCATGATCCTACTGGCTAAACAGGCTGGGTGAAGATCATGGCATGATCAAGGGTTCTTCTTTCTCTCTCTCTCCTAACAGAAATAAATAAGTTTTAAAAACTCAAAAGATATTAATACAAAACCATAAATTCTTGAATTTGCCTCCTACTTAGGCAATGAGTCATCTATATATTTCAGTATCTTTTATACATACATATCTAGAAAACAAGGCCATATCCACTCGATAACTCATGACCTAATTTCTATAGTTCTCTGGATGTTCTTCCCTTAGAATGAATTTGCTGGAGGGGACCAGCAGTTAGCGTAATGGCTACGTCGCTGGACTCCCATGTAGTCAACCGTGGTTCGTGTCCCAGACCCAGTGGCTTAAAACTCATGCCGGGCGTGTGTGCATACGTGCCCAAGATCCTGAGAAGAGAATGGAGGAGAAGGGATTGTGGCATGACCATCTCCCATGAGGGGTGATTTCTCGCTTTCTGTCTCTCTGTCTCTGTCTGTCTGTCTGGCGAGCGCATGTGCCCTAATAGCAAAAACCTCTTTAAAAAATTTGCCTGAAAAGTAACAAAGGAAAATATATTCCTAGTTGTTATGGCCAAAGGTGTGACAGTAAAGGGGACCTACTGAAGGGTGGTCAAGTCAGACAGCAGTTTGAAGTCAAAGCAGTGATGATAGAAGAGGGCTTCAAAATCCTCATTGGGAAAACCAGGCCAACACTGAGGCTCATTGTTCTTCTGTGACAATGGCAAGTACCAGTTCCTTCTGGCAACTACAAATAAAAAACAAACAAACAAACACAAAAGTCACCCTCTCATCCGTTTGTAGTCCCAAGGCACAGTGATTTCCACATACAGCAAATGTGCAATAAATGTGTGTTGATTTAATACATAAATGAACTAGTAATTGTAGAGTAGCTACTAGGTCAGGTCCTTTACAAATATCAAGTCATTCAATCCTAAAACAAACCTGGAATGTCTTTACCAATATGCCAGTATTTATAGGTGAAGAAACCAAAGTATAGATGACTCTGTTAGTATGTATCAGTCCTGGGATTCAAACCAATGTCTCTGTGACTCCAAAGTCTCGTTCTGCCTACATGCTCTAATGTCTCCTATCATTAAAGAAAATCTGACCCTGGAGACTGTGGGCCAGGGATTGTGGTTATATACATGTTGGTGGGTCGTGATTGGTTGTAAAAGGTGGGTTTATGATTGGTTGTAAAAGGTGGGTTATGAATGGTTGCTTTGTGGACCAATCATGAGGTGCCGGATATGCAAATCTGAGGGATTCTAGTGGCCAATCAGAGTATGGTTTTGAAGGTGAGGTTTTGAAGGGAAGCCAATCATGGCTTTTGGTATTGTGTAATTGTTTGCTCTCTGAGAAACCGGTGATATTTGCTGGTGTGCAGCCTCGCACAAAGGATGCTGGATTCCCATATGGGGAACTGCAGCTTGAATCCTGGGTCCAGTGGCTTGATTTCTCACTTTCTCTCTCTCTCTCTCTCTGATCAAATTAAAATAATAATAATAATAATAATAGCAATAATAATAAAGTTAAATGAAAAAGTTATTTTAAAAAATCTGACCCTGGATTCCAAGCACTTGTTACCTATAGTCATACATAGTGTGAATGGTCCCCAAATCCCAACATTTTTCATATACAAGTTACATCTCATTTTTTAGATCTCACTCAGAAGTAACATACAATACCTTTGTCATACAGCATGCCCTCATTTTATGCATAGTTTTGTGAATACAGTAACAGAAGTGTGGCTGCAAAGTCAAGACCTGATTCTTACGAAGCTCTGTAATTCAATGGTTGAAACTCAGATTGACCACCTCACTGTACATGTCAAAAGCAAGTGGAAATTACTTTCTATTATTTATGCACATGGAAGACAAGGTCTAAGGATCTTAGCAAAATATAGTAATAGAGCTTTAAGGGTGATATACCATTTATTGTCAACACTCTTATAGAATTAGTTTTCAAGAATTGCATTTTCTAGGACCAGCAGTTAGTGTAATGCCTATGTCACTGGACTCTGAATAGTCGACCGTGGTTCGAGTCCTAGACCCAGTGGTTTAAACTCACGCTGGGCGCATGTGCGTGCATGCCCAAGATCCTGAGAGGAGAATGGAGGAGAAGGGATTGTGGCGTGGCCATCCCCCCTGGGGGGTGATTTCTGGTTTTCTCTCTCTGTCTATCTGTCTGTCTGGCGAGTGCACGTACCCTACAGCAAAAACTTCTCAAAAAAAAGAAAGAAAGAAAGAAAGAAAGAAAGAAAGAAAGAAAGAAAAGAAAAGAAAAAAGAATTGCATTTTCTTAAAATTCCCACAGAATCTAATTGCATCATCCAGTTGGTAAGCCCAGGCTGCTGGAAAGGCCTGGACGCATTTAGTAGTCCTTGTTAATGCTTACACATAACATCACTTACTCCTCCTTCTGATGCCACTGAACATCTTTGCCTGATTCTATCAAACAGTAATGGAACTCATTTATGATCTCCAAAGCATTACTGGATAATGCCAAATGGGTTCTAAATAGTTTGCTTTGATGTAGATTATTGCACTCACCCAGTACAGACCTCATTCTTTTTCTTTCTGAACAAGAAATCATCTCAGGGCATCTCTATTATTGTAGGCCATGAAACCATGTTCCTTTAAGTTTCCAAGAGGCACTTTGGTTTTTTTTTCCTCCTAAGAATATGCCCAAGGTAAATTGTAAGTCCCAGAGACAGAATTAAATGCTACATCTAGCCCCAATACCCATGATCTTTGGATTTATCTTTATTAAGTTACCTCTATGTTCAAATCTGTGGTCTTCAGAAGCCATGAAAATGTCCCCTAAATTCTATCATTTCCGCATCCAAACCAGCCCTTCTTCGTGGCCACTTCATTCCAAGCAGTAATAGATAATATCCTCCATGCTTTTCTTTACCAGGAAGATTTTGTTAGATCTTTCAGAATGAGGGTCGTCTGCTAACTTACAGCTGTAAGATATTTACATTTATCACTTTGTGTTTCTTGAGGATTCTTCTAGGATAATTAAATAAGATACTTCATATAGCTCATTGCTAATTATACAGAACCCTTCCACCCAACTGCCAATATATTTTCAAGGGTAGGAATGCTGGCACCTGACTCCCTTCAAATATTTGTAACTATATTGTTTTAGCATTCCTGAGCTTCTGGTTTTATCTCATCTTGGCTGTGTTTTCCTGCACTGTAGCAAAGTGTCATTTTCTTGAAAACAAGTCTATCATGGCTATTCTATTAGAGAAACTTATCCACCCCACCCCATTTGATGGATTCCACTAACACTGCTCTATCTTTCATGAAAATTCTTACATGATGCATGATACATTAATTTGTTCAACAATATAACAAATATTTATTGAATGTGTATTGTGTCAAGCTCTATTCTACTGTAGATGCTGGAAATACATCAGTGAACAAAAACAAGAAATCCTAGTCCCATAGAGCTTATGTTCTAGCAGGGAAGGAGGAACAATGAACAATAAATGAAAAGAAAAACTAAACTATATAGTACTTTAGAAGAATGTATGTACTAAAGAATTTTCATGAAAGATAGAGCAGTGTTAGTGGAATCCATCAAATGGGGTGGGGTGGATAAGTTTCT
>NW_006200185.1:137804-139238 GCF_000334495.1 Tupaia belangeri chinensis
AAAGAAAGAAAGAAAGAAAGAAAGAAAGAAAGAAAGAAAGAAAGAAAGAAAGAAAGAAAGAAAAGAAAAGAAAAAAGAATTGCATTTTCTTAAAATTCCCACAGAATCTAATTGCATCATCCAGTTGGTAAGCCCAGGCTGCTGGAAAGGCCTGGACGCATTTAGTAGTCCTTGTTAATGCTTACACATAACATCACTTACTCCTCCTTCTGATGCCACTGAACATCTTTGCCTGATTCTATCAAACAGTAATGGAACTCATTTATGATCTCCAAAGCATTACTGGATAATGCCAAATGGGTTCTAAATAGTTTGCTTTGATGTAGATTATTGCACTCACCCAGTACAGACCTCATTCTTTTTCTTTCTGAACAAGAAATCATCTCAGGGCATCTCTATTATTGTAGGCCATGAAACCATGTTCCTTTAAGTTTCCAAGAGGCACTTTGGTTTTTTTTTCCTCCTAAGAATATGCCCAAGGTAAATTGTAAGTCCCAGAGACAGAATTAAATGCTACATCTAGCCCCAATACCCATGATCTTTGGATTTATCTTTATTAAGTTACCTCTATGTTCAAATCTGTGGTCTTCAGAAGCCATGAAAATGTCCCCTAAATTCTATCATTTCCGCATCCAAACCAGCCCTTCTTCGTGGCCACTTCATTCCAAGCAGTAATAGATAATATCCTCCATGCTTTTCTTTACCAGGAAGATTTTGTTAGATCTTTCAGAATGAGGGTCGTCTGCTAACTTACAGCTGTAAGATATTTACATTTATCACTTTGTGTTTCTTGAGGATTCTTCTAGGATAATTGCATAAGATACTTCATATAGCTCATTGCTAATTATACAGAACCCTTCCACCCAACTGCCAATATATTTTCAAGGGTAGGAATGCTGGCACCTGACTCCCTTCAAATATTTGTAACTATATTGTTTTAGCATTCCTGAGCTTCTGGTTTTATCTCGTCTTGGCTGTGTTTTCCTGCACTGCAGCATAGTTCATTTTCTTTGATATTTAGTCCATATGTAGTCCTCTATTTACTACCTAGATTCAGATGTGTCTATTTTCTAAAAAGGAGCTTGAGTAACAGCTATAGGATGGAGACTTATTGAGAAAAGAGGGGGAGGGATTTCAATATTCCCAATTTCCTGAATAATGGGGAAAATATGATAATTACAAACATCTATAAACTGACAAAGGTACATGAAACCAACAACATGATGCATGATACATTAATTTGTTCAACAATATAACAAATATTTATTGAATGTGTATTGTGTCAAGCTCTATTCTACTGTAGATGCTGGAAATACATCAGTGAACAAAAACAAGAAATCCTAGTCCCATAGAGCTTATGTTCTAGCAGGGAAGGAGGAACAATGAACAATAAATGAAAAGAAAAACTAAACTATATAGTACATTAGAAGAATT
>NW_006200185.1:139262-141732 GCF_000334495.1 Tupaia belangeri chinensis
AGAGCAGTGTTAGTGGAATCCATCAAATGGGGTGGGGTGGATAAGTTTCTCTAATAGAATAGCCATGATAGACTTGTTTTCAAGAAAATGACACTTTGCTACAGTGCAGGAAAACACAGCCAAGATGAGATAAAACCAGAAGCTCAGGAATGCTAAAACAATATAGTTACAAATATTTGAAGGGAATCAGGTGCTAGTATTCCTACCCTTGAAAATATATTGGCAGTTGGGTGGAAGGGTTCTGTATAATTAGCAATGAAAACTAGAAATAAAGATGGGAATTAGCATCCATATATCTAAGAAAAGATATTACAGACAAACGGAAGAGCCAGGAATAGTGCAGAATATATCAAATTTTCATCACAATAGAAAAGTCAATACCTACTACTGCCGAATAGAAGTCATCTGTTTCTGTCCCTGTTGATATGTGAGAGGTCTTCAAATGTTCATGGAAATGACTCATTATGAAAAAAAAAAACTGCATGAATTTCAAAATTTCTTTAGTACCAAAATAAATTTTTATTTTAATTCCGTTTTCTACCAACATTTTGAAGTCTTTGCATGCATTTTGTTGCATTATAAATAGACTTTTTTATTTATTTATTTATTTTTTATTTTTTATTTTTTGCTAGAGAGTGTGTGCCCTTGCCAGAGAGAGACAGAAAGAAAAGGATAAAACACCCCGTTTTGGCATTTGGGGCATGTGTGCACACATGCCTGGCATGGTATTATTTATTTATTTATTTATTTATTTTGGAGAGGTTTTTTCCTATAGGTTGCGTGCGCCCACCAGAAAGACAGAGACAGAGAGACAGAAAGTGAGAAATCACCTCCCAGGGAGGATGGCCACACCGCAATCCCTTCTCCTCCATTCTTCTCTCGGGATCTTGGGCACGCATGCACATGTGCCTGGTATGAGTTTAAGCCACCAGGTCTGGGACTTGAACCATGGTCGACTACATGGGAGTCCAGCGACATAGCCATTACGCCAACTGCTGGTCCCACCTGACATGTTTTTTAAGTTGCTAGATCTGAGACTCGAATCCTGTAGCCAGCCATGTAGAATCTAGTTGACTCAACCACCAGGCTACCATGTCACCCCACCTCCCATTCTTATATTTATAATTACAAGCATCTCAGTTTACTTCTGAAATTGCTCTCTAAAACTCTGTCTCTCTTGTAAATTGGTACCTTAAAACAACATCTATACAGAAGGAAATATGTTTTTTGGGGGCCAGAAGATGACATAGTGGTTACATTGCTGGATTTTACATGGCCAACTACAATTCGAGTCCCAGACTTGGTGGCTTCTAAATCATGCCAGGCATGTATATATTGTGTGCTCAAGATCCTGGGAGGAGAATGAAGGAGAAGGGATTGCAGCGTGGCCATTCTCCTGGGGGATGATTTCTCACTTTCCCTTTCATTGTCTCTGTCTCTCTCTCAGGCAAGCACATGTGCCCTGAGGCAAAAACACTCAAAAAGAAAGAGAGAAGAAAGAAAGAAAGAAAGAAAGAAAGAAAGAAAGAACGAAAGAAAGAAAGAAAGAAAGAAGGAAGGAAGGAAGGAGAGCTCTAAAAATGAATAGTATCATGTTGACTAGGAAAATAAAAGGGCAACATTGGAGAAAAGGGAAGGGGATATTTTGAATGCATACTTTTGATTTATTTATTAAATGTTTTTGTACTTTGGTTAAATGTCATATTGCAGATGCTAAACGTTTATAAAAATAGTAGCTGATGAGTTCATTGATTTCAACTATTAGATTTTTCAGAGCATTGGGATCTTTTCCCCCGTATCATGACTGAACTTTTGAAATGATAGGACAGTTGATAAACATTTTATTTTTATTTATTTATTTTTCTAACCAGAGATTGTTGTTAGGAATTCTGAACCATGGAAAACAGAGAAGCCACCCATCTCACTATGGCGCCATGCTTTCTGTGCAGTTCTCCTTTGGTTGACCTGTTTGCCTCTGCAATCTACAACCATTCCTTCAGCTTCCAGAGCAGTAATTGGTACTCGTCCTCTGCTTGCATCTGGGGGTGCATGCTGCCTTCCCTTCCCCTGCTCCCTATCATAGGTTATTGTTCTACCTACTTTACATTCTCCTTTTTATTTTTTTTTGCCTCAACCATGTGCTTCCTTGTCAACAGCTCATCTATGCTTCTCTTGGATTAGAGTCTGCTCACCTGCAGCAGAGTGCTTCTTTAAGCTTTCAATCCCACCTAGTCCCACCCACTTTCCACAAAGGAGCCTTTCCACTAGCACCACCGTCTGGCTTTTGTGAGATTCCTGCTCTGTAGCATGCAAATTCTCTTTCATCCCTGGTACTCTTATCAGATATACAATTTGCATATATATGCCATTCTTCAGGTTGTCTTTTCACTTTCTTTTTTTTTTTTTTGAGAGGTTTTTGCTATAGGGCGCGTGTGCTCGCCAGACAGACAGAGAGAGACAGAGAGACAGA
>NW_006200185.1:142976-169893 GCF_000334495.1 Tupaia belangeri chinensis
CGCGCGGCTGCGCACGGGGCATGCTCCTCTCAGGATCTTGGGCACGCATGCACACGTGCCCGGCGTGAGTTTAAGCCACCGGGTCCGGGACTCGAACCGCAGTCGACTACATGGGAGTCCAGCGACATAGCCATTACACTAACTGCTGGTCCCTCTTTTCACTTTCTTGATGGCATTTTTTGAAGCACAACATTTTGTAATTTTGTTAACTTTCCATTTCTTTTCTTTTTTTCTTTTTTTTGTTTTGCTTCTTTTGGTACCACATATAGGACATAATTATAGTTTAAGGTTCTGAAATTTTTCTTCTAAGAATTTTATAGTTTTAGTACTTATATATAGATCTTTGATCTATTCTGAGTTGATATTTATAAATGGCAGGGTGTAGGAGTCTAACTTCATTCTTGTGCATATGGATATACAATTGTTCCAGCACCATTTGTTGAAAAGACTATTTTCTTCCTTTGAAATGTCTTGATACCCATGAAAGAAGAAGATTGTAAATGGCAGAGATTATTTCTTAACACAATTTGATTTCATTGATCTATAGAACCACATTGTTTTGATTACTGTGGTCTTGTTGTATGTTTTGAAAGTATCAAATGTGACACCAGTAGATGGCATAAGGTTACATTGCTGGACTCTCATGTAATCAGCCACAGTTCAAATACTGAACCCAGTGGCTTAAAACTCATGTTGGGCATGGGCGTGCATGCCCAAAATCCTGAGAGGAGAATAGAAGAAAAGGGATTGTAGTGTGACCATTCCTCCAGTAGAATATTTCTCACTTTTTGTTTCTCTGTCTTTTTCTTGTCTCTCTTGTCTCTCTTTCTCTCTGATGAGTTCACACACCGTATAGCAAAATTCTCCCTCAAAAAAAAAAAAAAAGAAAGTAGCAAATATGAGTTCTTCAATTTTGTTTATTTTAAACAATATAGTCTAAAAATAGTTATTTAATCTTATTAACTATTATTATTTTTTAAAAATTTGCTATAGGGAACATGCACCCACCAGAAAGAGATAGATAGACACAGAGAGATAAAGTAAGAAAGCAAGCGACCAGGTCTAGGTCTTGGACCGTGGTTGGCCATGTGGGATTCCAGTGCCTTAACCACCATACCACCTGCTGGCTACAGATATCTGAAATTTTGAAACCATACCTTGTTTTTCAAATTTAGTAATCCTCTGTGACTCTACTGTAGGATCAATACTAAAGATCTCTCCTTTGTCCCTTCTAGGAAAATGTGTCCTGAATTTTCTCTAAATTCTTTCCTATTTTAATTTCTCTTCCTGTCGCATACATATCAGCATTTTCCAAGTTTCAGTCCTGTGGCTCTCCGTTTTTTTCTTTCCCATGTACTTTCTCAAAGAACAGATTCCTACCATGTCAACTATTCCCTAATGTGTGACATTTATAATTTTCCCTCGTCAAACTGGCTCTCCTTTTTGTGCTTAAGCCTGTGTGGGCATTTCCACTGAGATACTTAATTGCCATCCAAAACAAAGATTATATAGTATACGTAGTCTCTTCAAAATTTTCTCCTTTCTTAAACTTCTCTATTTCTATGGTGCTACCACATGGTCAGTCATATAGATACAAAATCATTTTGTCAGGGCCTGTAGGTGGCATAGTGGTTAAGGCTCTAAACTCCCAAGTGGCCAACCATGGTTCAAGTCCTGGACCCAGTGGCTTGAAACTCATACTGGGAGTGTGTACATAAATGCCCAGAATCCTGAGAGGGGAATAGAGTAGAAGGGATTGTGGTGTGGCCGTCTACACAGGGGTGATTTCTCACTTTCTCTCTGGTGAGAGAATACACCCTATAGCAAAAATCTCTCTAAAAAAATAAAACACATTGGGACCAGCAGGTGGTGTGGTGGCTAAGGCACCGGACACTCCCACATGCCTGACCACAGTTTGAGTCCCGAACCTGACGGCTTGCTTTCTCACTTCTCTCTCTCTCTCTCTCTCTCTCTCTCTCTCTGTGTGTGTGTGTGTGTGTGTGTCTGGTCAAATTAAAATAAATGAATGAATAAATTAAATTAAATTAAAATAAAACTTCTTTCCTTAAAAAAATTTTTAAAATAAATAAATAAATAAAACAAAACACATCAAAATCATTTTGTTTGTCTTGTTAGCTACCAAGTCCTGTTGATTCTAAAACGTCATTGAAATAATGGTCACCTCTATATGTTCTTTTATTTTATTCATTGATATCACTATTTTTATTCAAATATTTGCTGCAAGATGCCAAGATTAATGAAATAATCTCCTAATTATTTTATTTCCTATCATTCTTCTCATAATCTTATCCTTCCTACAAAAAGCCACCAGATATTTTTTTTTGCATTCCCTTGACCATGTTACTTCCTTGATCACAACAGGTCAAGGACTCTCTACTGGACAAAGTACAAAAAGTCTCTGTACTTTCTTGTGCCAACCAATAGAATATTGTTCACTCATCTATTAGAACCCCAATTACATTGTTGTGTAATTATCTATTTAGATGTTTATCACTCACACTGAACTATGAGTTCCTAGAGATTAGAAACTATGTTACATTTATCTTTGTAGCTGTAGAATTAGCTCATAGTGGATGTTCAATGCACAGAAGTTAACCTGAATAAAAACTGAGATTTTGGATCACAGAAGTCACATGGAGAGGAGTGTCCAGAACAGTACCTGTTCTTTGTATGAGAGATCCCTTCTTTCTCACTTTCCTACATCTCTTACTTTCTCAAACAGAAATCAAATTTAAAGATTTACATATTCCAGTGGAATGTTGTGGATTTTATTACCTCGCCATGCTCTGACACATCCAATTGCTCCCAATTTCACTCCATAAATATTCTCTTATCAAACCCAATTGCCATAGACTGGTCACGGTATCCCGACTGGCAGTCTGCAGGTACACCCTGATTGCCTCCATCCATGAATAGCCATCAGGAAGCCACATTCACTCATGTTCTACCTTTAATCAAACATTAGACAAGTTGACCCGCAAGTCTGAACATATTAATGACAATGCAGCCTGAATGCTGCTATAGAAGTTGGGAGTTTTGGTTGATTTTAAGGGTTCACATATGATGAGCTAAATTTATGTATCTTAACAGTGAAATAAAATAGGAAGATTCTAAAAAAAATGCTTTTCTCTAGTATTTGGAATATTCAACTACTTTGCAACTAACAAATAGGCTCTATTTGTAATAATTAGTGTAAACTTCCTCTTTACTGCAAATACATCTAAAAATTGCAATAAAAAGATGGCAACAATAATACTTACTCTGATGAATTTTGACAGGAACTACAGATATAACTAGAAGTATAAGCCAGTTTAAAAAAATCTGAAGTGGGCCAGCAGTGGTTAAGGTACTGGATCCCATACGGTCAAATTTACAGTTTGATTCCCAGACTCAGCAGTTTGAGAATCATGCCAGGTGCATGTGCATGTGTGCACAAGATCCCAAGAGAAGAATGGAAGAGAAGGTATTGTGGCATGGCCATCCCCCTTTAGGAGTTATTTCTACTTTCTCTCTCTCTATGCCTCTCTGTGGCAAAAATCTAAAAAGAAAAAAAAGAAGAAAATCTCAGGTAATCAAATCTGAATTTATGAATTGAATAAATCAGAATAGGCAATTATGTATACCAAAGAAGTTTGTCTACATTAGATAGTTGCTGATCCCATGCTTCTCTCTGCTTTGCTTATCTTTATCAATAGCTCTTAAATAGTATGTATCCTGATTTTTGACAATCACACCAAGAACACACAATGGAGAAAAGACATTCTCTTGATCTTCAATAAAGAAGTGGAATAATTAGGATCCACATTTAGGAGAATAAATTAGACTCTCTGTCTACATTCATCTTCAATAAAGAAATGGAAAAATTAGGATCCACATCTAGGAGAATAAATTAGACTCTCTGTCTACATTAAACACAAAAATCAACTCAAAATGCATTAAAGATTTAAACCAAAACAAACAAATGAACAAACAAACAAAACCCTGAGATGTAAAACTACTAGAAGAAAACACAGGGGAGAAGATCCATTAATTTAGTTTGGGCAGTATCTTTTATCCCCAAACCACAGGCAACAACAGCAAAAGTAGAAAAATGAGATTATATCTAAATAATACATTTTTACACACAAAGGGAAAAAACAGTAGAGTAAAAAGACAACATATGGAATGGAAAAATATATTTTCGAACCATATATCTGACATAAAGTTAATAGCTAAAATATATAAGGAACTTGAACAACTAAGAAAACAAACAGCCCAAATAAAAAATGGGCTAACAGGGCCAGCAGTTGGCATAATGGCTATGTTGCTGGACTCCCATGTAGTCGACCGTGGTTTGAGTCCCAGACCCAGTGGCTTAAACTCACACTGGGCATGTGTGCATGCGTGCCCAAGATCCTGAGAAGAGAATGGAGGAGAAGGGATTGCAGTGTGGCCATCTCCCCTGGGGGGTGATTTCTTACTTTCTGTCTCTCTGTCTCTCTCTTTCTGGTGAGTGCATGTGCCTTATAGCAAAAACCTCTCCAAAAAAAAAAATAGACCTACAGGGCTGGTGGGTGGCATGGTAGTTAAGGGCACTGGACTCCCACATGGCCAACTGCAGTTCGAGTCCCAGACCTGGCAACTTGACTTCTCTCTCTCTCCTGTCTCTCCCTTCCTCTCCCTCCCTCTCTGGTCAAATTAAAATAAATAAATAAATGAAGTTAAATTAAAAAATTCTTTAAAAAATAAAAGACCTATCCACTTCTGGTCTACTTCAAAAGGATATGAAATCAGCATGTCTAAGAGATACCTGCACTTCCACATTCTTTGCAGCATTATTCACAATAACCAAGATATAAATCAAAGTAAGTGTCTAATAATGGATGAATGAGGAACAAAATGTGATATATATACACAATAGAATACTATTCAGTCTTTAAAAAAGGAAATTCTGTCATTTGCAGCAACATGGATGAACCTGGAAGACATTATGCTAAGTGAAATAAGCCAGATATAGAACGATAAATACTGAATGACTCACTTATGTGATGTGTGAAAAGGTCTTATTCATAGAAATAGTAAAACAGTGTTTAACAGAAGTTGGGAAATGGGGAGATTAGGGAGATGTTAGTCAAAGAACACAAATTTTCAGTACTTCGTGACTGATTACCCTCTTAAAAAACTCTCAACATGGACTGAAATGTACTTATTGCTCTTTTCAACTATGCTAAAGTTTTGTAGAAAACAATGGTTGTCTTTATCTTGAATCTTCTGGGTCCAGCTCAGTCTCAATAAATATTTATTGAGTAAATTAACTCCTGTAATTATGTTTCTGGTTTTGATTAAATTGTCTTTAAGTACCCATTAATGGCAAAGTCTGAAAAAGCAAATTGTTGATGGTCCTGAAGTTTGTAAAGTTTGTAGTGATTAGGCAAGGAAGTATAAGGAAGATGTTTTTCTTTTAAGAACTGAAAAACTACTGGGCCCCTAACCTCCAGTTCAGGAGAATTAGTTAATGTAGGGGCATTGTATATTTGGTCCTGTGTAAAATCTTTCAAGTTATGTATGAACACAATATATTAATGCTTTCTGGTTCAATTAGTAGAACTAAGCAGTGAAAATCTCCCCTGGTCATTTTTTGTCCAACCAAAGTTTTTATTTTCTTATATCCAAAACAGTAAAAAATAGTTTTTATTTTAAATGTTATTTATTTAATTCCATTTGTTATTATTATTTTTTAAAACTTGACCAGAGAGAGAGAGAGGAAAGCAAAATAAGAAACCAAGCCACCAGGTCCAGGACTCAAACCTTGGTCAGCCAAGTGGGAATTCAGCTCCTTTAACCACCATGCCACCTGCTGGCCCCGTAAAATATGGTTTTATAAAGAAAGAGAAAAGAAAAAAATTGATGAACAACTTAACATCAGAAATGTAGGAATTTTCTATTCCTCACCTCCCCAAAAAAATTCATATATAGTTAAATAATTCAAATTGTACAAAACTAAAACTTTCCTCCCAGAGAAATATTTTGGTCATACCAATGAAATCTCATGGTTAAGTTATGCCAATGTGCAGAAACCACAACTGTCAAGTTATGTCAGTTCCAGTGATGGAGGCTGCATTAGCTTGTCAGGAAATAGAAAGCTTCAAGGTAGAGCACGTGTGAGTGCATTTTGATACATGAACTAAATGAAAATTAAATCAATTATCAGAATAATTCAAGCCCCAATTCCCCCAAGGTTTGCTTCAATTAGATAATTGATGCAATTAGGTGAAATTTTTTGGGGTAGATTTTTCTGGCCTGAATTATCTCAAATGACTTTAATTCTCCACTTCACTTTGATTATGTATACCCAGTTCATACTTGAGTGTGAGTGAATTTAAATAACTGCTGGTTCAGATCATTCCTTGCTATATGGGCATCCTTATTTTTTTCTCCCATAAAATATGATCTGCAGACTGTCTTTATAAGCCACTTTCAAGAACAAAACCACCACTTTACAGGATAAAAATTTAGGGCTTGTTAATGCATAAGGAGAAGGAATTACTGGAAAGGAATAGTTTAATAAAACTGTTCAGGAGTGGACATTGCTGCCTTTTTGCTGGAGAGTCTAAGCTTGGGGACTAAGTTGACACAAGAAAAATAATAAAAATGTTATGTAGACTTGGCCTTAACTGAAATTATTTTATGTGAATAAGAACACATAGCACTGTGGTAAAAATACCTGATTATCTTTAGGTCAGATTCTTAGCAATCTCAAGAAGCTGCACATAGGCCCTACAGCTACAGCAGGAAGAAAATATAAAAGGATTCTGAGAAGTGATGTGCAGCATTGGAGTGAAATTGGCCTCAGGTCAGATCCTATTGACTTAGAATTGGATATAAATTATGGGCTAGTAAGTTTGGTCAGCTTGTTTTTTCTTGTGTTTTTTCTTTTTTTTTCCCCTCAGTTCCTTTTGTAATAAAGTATTCTATTACCAAGGTGGGAAGAAGAGCAGGATAAAGAAGAGGATATTGTATTCTGCACACTAGAGAATGATACTACAAGGAAGACAGGAGTATCTAGTGCCGATGAGTGTGGAAGCAAATAGGCCAGAGAAACTCCCAAAGACTTGAATTTTCATCTAAAAATGGAACAATGATTGAAGTATTTCTGTGTTCTGTCTATTTAAGAAGTCACACAAGTAGGTGGTACATTTAACAGATCGATTTTAGCGTAAGTAGCTACAAGTATCTGGAAATTTTATTTACAAGGAACTACTAATTCCCAGATGGTAGCATTTAAATGGCATCATCAAATCTCAAAAGTAGACCTAGCGCCCTCTGCCATTAATCTTGTCTGAAAAGTAGACTGGGCCAAGTGTAAACTATGTGTGTTCTTTGACTGTTCAATGTCTAGAAATTTACTCCAGTAAAAAAGAAAAAAAAAGAAAGAAATCACATGGATGTTCATTCATCACTTTTTCTCTCATAAAAATGAAAAATTGGAAACACTACTAATGTCCAACTGTAGGGCATTGGTTATGAAAACTATCTTCAATATATTTTACAACAGATATTAAGGATCTATTTTGTTTTTTGAGGGTATAGCAAGGTTGGGAGTTTATTGAAGGAGAGGGAAGGAAAAACAGAACTCCCAAGAATAAGGGAGGGGTCCTGGAAAAAGATCTATTAAACATGATGTTGTAGAAGAATATTTAGTGATGCTTGAGAAGATATTTTTATATACGTATATAAATATTTTAATTTATTTATTAATTCATTTATTTTTATTTGAACAGAGAGAGACACACACAGAGAGAGAGAGGGAACATGAGAAAGCAAGCCACCAGATCCGGGACTCAAATCGTGGTCGGCCATATGGGAAGGTCCAGTACCTTACCCACCATGCCACCTGCTGGCCCTAGATATTTATATTTTTAAGTGAAAATGTTTTAAAAATTGCAGAACAAAAGCCAGTAGGTGGTATAGTGGTTAAGGCACTGGACTCCCACATGTCCAGCATGGTTCCAGTCCCGAACCTGATGGCTTGAAAATCACTCCAGGTGTATGTGTGTGTGTGTCCAAAGTCCTGAGAAGAGAATAAAGGAAAGGGTATTACAGTATGGTCATCCCTCCTGTGGGGTGAGTTCTTTTTTTATTGGGGGGGGTTTGCTATAGGGCGCATGCGCTCGCCAGGAAAACAGAGACAGAAAGCGAGAAATCACCCCCCAGGGGCAATGGCCACCCAGCAATCCCTTCTCCTCCATTCTCTTCTCGGGATCTTGGGCATGCACACACGCGTGCCCGGCATGAGTTTAAGCCACCGAGTCTGGGACTCAAACCGCAGTCGATTGATTACATGGGAGTTTAGTGACATAGCCATTACGCTAACTGCTGGTCCCATGCGTGGTTAGTTCTCACTTTCCCTCTCACTGTCTCACTCTGTCTCTCTCCAGCTAGTGCACACGCTCTATGGCAAAAATCTTTTTTTAAAAAAATTGCAGAACAACATGTGTAATATCATTCTCTTTTTATAGTATACATTTAAGTTGTACAATTTGATGATTTGGATATTTGTATGTATTATGTTTTGATCTCTACAGTCAAGTTAATTAATATATCCATCATCACTCAGAGTTGCACTTTCATTTGTTTGTAGTGAGAACACTTAGGATCTACCCTCTTAGCACATTTCAAGTATATACTAGTCTTGTTAATGATAGTCACTATGCTATATATTAGATCTCCAGAACTTATTTATCTTGTATAACTGAAACTTTGCATCCCTTTAGCAATATCTCCCCATTTTCCCTAGCCCCTGTCCCTGGCAACCACCATTCTACTCTCCACCCATATGAGTTTCACTATAACACAAGTAGATTTAACATATAAGTGAGATTGTATAGTATTTTTTTTTGCGCATGTCTGGCCATTTCACTTAGTCTATCAATCTTAGACTCATAATTATTTCACTTAGTCTATTTCACTGTGTCTTCTGCATCCATCCATGTTTTTGCAAATGGCAGGATTTCTTTCTTTTTAAAGGCTGAATTATATTCTGTCATATGAATGTATATTATTTCATTCTTATATACACATATTTCTATGTATTTAGATCTAGAAAGATGTTTAATAGGAGGCATCTGATGTGTTTAATTTTTTCCCATTTTTATTAATTTACTTTTCATTTTTTAAATCCTCAATGGGTACAGCATCACACAGATTCTGTGACCATTGGCCTTAGCAGGAAGGTTGCTTTGGAATTTGGTTCGAACTATGTCGCTGTTTCCAAGGGCACGGGTAACCTTTCCCTGGATTACTCTGGTTTTATTTGGTTTGCCACCAGGAGTCACTGTGTTGTTTTTTTGCTTTGTACATATAAGCACACCTCTTGCCTAAACGAATTCCATTTCATCTCGTGCATAAACACCTTCAACTTTAAGAAGAGCTGTGTGCTCCCTTTGGTTCCTGAGACCCCTCTTATAGCCAGCAAAAATGGCCTGGACCACAGCCTTCCAGACATAGTTGCCTTTTAGAAGCCCTGTTTCCAACAGGCTTCCACAAACTCTAAGATGGTGGAAAGAGTCCAATGTGTTTTAAAATAGAGTGGTTTCGATTACTGAATAGAAGCAGTGAAAATATGAATGTTCATCATACTGTTAACCTTTCTCTATGTTTGAAAAATCTTACAATAAACGAGTGGAAGCATACTGTTAACCTTTCTCTATGTTTGAAAAATCTTACAATAAACGAGTGGAAGGAGGTAGAGTAGGATGCGTCAAATTACAGAATTTGCTGATTGTAAGGGGATTGATTGCATCCAAATGTGTTTAAGCACCAATGTCATGCCGTCTAACTACCAGGTGAATAATTTCTCAATTCCATGCCATCTTTCCATCACTCCATGGGCATGTGAATGCACCGTAACTGAAGTCCCCAAATTTGAAACCCTCTTTTATAGTATGCCATATCACAGGACTCAGAGGAGTTAAAACCATTGCCTGGTAAAAGTAACCATAGCCTTTAACTTGCCAAACAATGGGATTCATTGAATCTGGTAGCTGATTGTTTACAGAAAATAAAATGACAGTAATAATATTTATGAGAATGAAATCCAAATAATGTACTTGCTTTCCAAACACTGCTTTGAAATAAAAACTGGGCTGGCCCCCTATGCTAGCAATTAGAAAAAGCCAGATCCCACATTGCCAACTGTGATTCAAGTCCTGCTCTAGGAACTTGCAAAACACACTGGGCATTTACGTACAAGCTCCAAATATTGAAAGTATGGGGAAATGGAGGAGAAGGGATTGCAGCATGACTTTACCCTATTTGAGGGAACAGGAGTTGCTTTCTCCTGCCTCTCTCTGGCAAGTTCATGTGCCCTCTGGCAATTTTTTTTTCTTTTTTTTTTTTTTGGAGAGATTTTCACTGTAGGGCACGTGCACTCGCCAGACAGACAGAGAGAGACATAGAAACAGAAAGCGAGAAATCACCCCCCAGGGGGGATGGTCACGCCGCAATCCCTTCTCCTCCATTCTCCTCTCGGGATCTTGGGCACGCACGCACACGCGCCCGGCGTGAGTTTTAAGCCACCGGGTCCGGGACATGAACCGCGGTCGACTACGTGGGAGTCCAGCGACATAGCCATTATGCTAACTGCTGGTTCCCCGCTCTGGCAATTTTAAAAACCTAATGATAAAAATCAAACTATCACTGCTATCTAAAAGGTAAAAAAACAAAAATAAGTCCCGTTTTTTCCAAGTCTTCAATTACTAGTGATTGTGATGGTCTTTTAGTGTTGGGATGAAAATTTTTGTCTTCTTTCGTGAGTTGCTATTTATGTTTTACTATTTTCTACTAATTTATTAATTTGGCATTGATGTTAGAGTTCTTTGTATGTTATATGTGATAATCCTTTCTTATGTGTAACAATGATTTTTTTTCTCCCCAGTTTGTCATTTTACCTTAACTATGGTTTTTTTTTTTTTTAACTATATGAGAGGGTCTTCAAAAAGTTCATGGAAAAATGCATATTATGATAAAGCTATGCATGGATTTTTACTGTTTTTACACTAAACTTAACTCACACTAGGCCAGTAGGTGGCATGGTGGTAAAAGCACTGGACTCTCACATGTATGACAATTGTTCAATTCCTGGGCCTGGTGGCTTGCAAATCACACCTGATACATGTGTATGCATGCCTAAAATAGAAGAAGGAGTATGGAGGAGAAAGGGTTGCAGTGAAGTCATACTCCGGGGGGGGCGGGTAATATCTCTCTCTCTGTCTGCCTCTGGTGAGTGTGCACACCCTATGACAAAAATCTTTAAAAAAATTGACTCATACTTTAATTCTGTTTCCATCAGCTTTCTGAAGTCTCCTTATATGTGTTTTTTCATACTTGTACATTCACATCAATCATTTATAGCTTCTACCTTTTATATCATTTTTGTAAAAGCATTCTTTGTGATTACCAAAATAAAGCATTCACTATCAGATTCTTTCAGTAAGATTAGTGTTTCTTTCTTTCTTTCTTTTTAACATTTAGATCCGCAAATAATCTGGAATTTATTTTGCTTCTAGGCATCAAATATGATCTCACTTATTTTCCCCCTAATTAACTTGCCATTTGTTCCAGTATCATTTATTGAATAATTCTTCCTTTTCTTAAACCTTCACTTTATAAGTTTTCTGTATATCAGAGAAAAGTGAAAGGATTACTTAATATAATTTTTAAAATATGAGCATTTTTGATGTTAAAATACTGTAATTCAACTCTTATATATAAGCCCAGAGCCAACTTTCCTTCCAAACAAAAGGTAACTTTGTAATTTGTATGTCTAACACTGGTTTTCTAACAATAGTATACATGCATATAAAAATCTAAACTTTTGTGGCAATTTTTCAGGTTTAGATTAGCTCACACCCACATTAAAATTGTTGTGGCAAGTTATTTCAATGTTATTGAAAATTCTGTTTGCAGGCAGATGTGAATTTTATAGTACATGCAGAATCTCTACAATAATTATTCATACCATCTCGAGATTTTTCATCTGTATACAGGGTACCATACCACCAACTACAGAATATAGCATTCAATTAGACTCATAATATATGTCAATGTATGATTTTCGAGTGTGTCTAAACCCCTTTCAACCTCATCCTGGGAAAATAGTCAATAATGTGGTTCTATTATATTTCTCAATAAGAACATAGTCACTAGCAAGTTGCAAATCATTTGGTCAGGTACTTTTTGCCATCTTTCTTTTTCTTACCTAGTAATTAATAAAATGAGACTAAGAACTCAATGCCAGTGACCAACTAGAAAAATGTGGTCTTGTGTTCTATATAATTCAGAAAATTCATCTGAACCTAAAAATAATAACTAAACTGGTAAACCCTTATAAGGCAATGACCAGAGTCATTTCCAGTCTATGATCAGGTACCTTACATACACTTGCAAAATTGTTTCCTGGCAAATGTGCCATAATAACACTATAATTATTTTTTATTTCCGTGGATAAGTTATTTCATTTTTTTAAAAAGAAATTTATACTGTAGATTGCATGCAATCACCAGAGTGACAGAGAGAGACAGAGAGAGACAAAAAGCAAGAAATTCTCACCCCAGAAGGGGACGGCCATGGCACAATCCCTTCTCCTCCAGTCTCCTCTTGGGATTTTGGGCATGCATGCACACACACCTGGTGTGAGTTTTAAGCCACTGGGTCCAGGACTCAGGCTGTGGTGGATAACATGGGAGTCCAGTGATATAACCATCACGCTATCTGTTGGTCCCGTTATTTCTGTGGAATGCTAGTGTTTCTTGAAATATTGTGTTGTGTAAAAGTCATGACATATTTTTTCTGTTTTCTTATGTAAAAATGTGTCATGACTTTACTAACAACTCAATATTACTGGACATAAAACTCTTTTGAAAGGGCCAGCAGATGGCATGGTGGTTAAGGCACTGGACTCCCACATGGCCAATTGAGGTTCGAGTCCTGGACCTGGTGGCTTGTTTTCTCACTTTCTCTTTCTATTTCTTTGTCTCTCTCTGATGAGTGCACATGCCATATAGAAATTTTTTTAATAATAATAATAATAAATGAAATTAAATAAATAATTCTTAAAATTTATTTAAAAAGCCTCTTTTGTCTATTTTTGGCTTTCTACACTGTAAAAACTTGACCCATTTTTGGAGCCTATGTACAAAACTGAGCACTGACCTGAAATGATGCCCACGTCCTAGTCTTGGTTCTACTTCTTCCTAGTTTGTTCTATGTCTTTGGGCAATCAGTTCCATCTTTGGGTCACATTTCCTTCACTCTCACCAAAAACAAACCAGGGATGATGATGATGATAGCAGGCATTTATTAAGGGCTTGCTGTGAGTCAGGCATGATACAATTCTAAGTTTGTTATCCTGCATTATCCAATTAAATTGTCATAATTACCACGTATATTCAGTATTATTACTATGTCCATTTCACAGATGAGGCATCTGAGATAAACTTTTTTGTTGTTGTTGTTTTTGGTTTTTTTAGGTTTTTGCCATAGAACTCGTGAGTTTGGCTAAGATTGACAGAGGGAGACAAAAAGAGAGAAAGTAAGAAATCACTCCCTAGGGGGATGGCCATGCCATAATTCCTTCTTCTCCATTCGCCTCTTGGAATTTGGGGCACACATACACATGCAGCCAGTGTGATTTTCAAGCCACCAGATCTGGGACTCAAACCATGGTTGGCCAGGTGGTAATCTAAAGTCTAAACAACCATGCTACCTGCTGGCCCCAAGACAAATATTTTAAGTGGCCTGTCTCAAAAGTCTAACAGTCACAAGGTGACAAAGCTGGAATTCTGATAGAGGCATAACTTCTAAGACTTTACTCCGATTATTTTCCAGGAAAGTGGTTTATTATTTTCGAACAATACAAGTTATCAGACATTTGTGGAATTCATTCATTTTTTAAATGAAACTGTTAAATAACTATTGCTACCTTTCTAAATCAACAGGAAGTCTATAGAACACTGATTAAAGATCTTTTTCCTTACTCTGACTTTCCTAATAGCCACAAAACCACTACACATCTGCAACTCTTTCACTGTATTCTTCCCTAGTAATGAAACATATCAGCCAAGTTCTCAGATACTTTGCATATACAAAAGTCTTATCTCCCACTCCCTACAAAATTAAACAATAGCATTTGGTGGATCTCATTGCCAGACAAATGAAACATGAATGCCTTAACATAGTGTTCAAGAGCCTCCACAATCTCATTCTTATGTCCCCTACCTTTTCTCTATCCACCTCAGGCTCCCACTATTAACTACCTCTACATGTCCACGGAGCTGATAATGGTTAATTTTATGTGTCAACTTGACTGGGCCACAGGATGCCCAGAGAGCTGGTTAAACATTACTGGATGTGTCCAGTGAAGGTTTCTGGAAGAAATTAACGTTTTCATTGGTAGTCCTGGTAAAGCAGATTGCCCTCCCAAAGTAGGTGGACATCATACAGACTGCTGACAGTCTGAATTTTTTAAAAAGTGGAGGAAAAGTGAATTTACTCTGCATGATCATAAGTGGTCTTTTGTTAACACACCATTAAGATTGAGAGTTCTGAGTATTTGATGCCATATACTGCTTGTGGTGTGTATATTGTTAAGGTACAGGCTTTCGTGTTGGGTTGACTTTGGCAACTCTCTACTATAATCAATTTTGATCGTGTCTCTGCCTCCCTTAAAATCCATCATAGACAGTATTTCGCTTTGTGAATGGTGAAACTCAAAGGATAGTTGGTGGACACTTGTGCATCCTGAAGACCCTCTCAGGGAGTCAAAAAGGTCAAATCTATATTCAAAATAATACTAAGACATTATTAATCTTATTCACTTCTTGACATTTTCACTGATGGTGCAAAACAGAGGGTAAAACTGCTGGTGCTTTGGCATGAATCAAAGGAGTGTCACTAAACTGTATTAGTCAGTAACTGTATTCTTTACTACCTTACATACACTCAAGAGTTTTTTTAAAAGGTCATTTTCACATAATAGAGTCCCTGATAAAGCAGTAAATGTTGTTGGTTTTATTAAATCTTGAACTTCTGAGCACACATTTTTCTAATATTCTAGCTTATAAAATGGAAACTATGCATGATTAATGTCTATTGTATGCTGAAGCATGATGGTTGGTTTGAGGAAAAACACCTGTGTAATTGAGTTGTGAGCTGCATTAGTCCCTTTTTTTTACATGAAACACCATTTTTTACATGAAAGAACTGAAAATTACCATTATTCAGGCTTGGGTATTTTGCAGATATTTTCTCAAAAATGAAATAAGTAATTTTATCACTTTGAGGAAAACAATAGATGATATTTCTTGCCAATGATAAAATTCATGCTTTCAAATGAAAATTCAGAATTTGAAAAACTTAAATATGCAACTGTGAGCGTGACAGATTTCCAGTACAAAAGATTTTTTTAGATTATATTAGAAGTGATATTGTATAATGTGTCAATATTTGGAAAGTCTGTATAACTCACTCCCCATTTCAATACTTTTCATCTTACCAAGGAATGATGTTACAAAATCATGCCTAGGTGAAAAATCCACTCAAAATGCAAGATAGATCAAAGTATTTGAAAATGTGAGTATTAAATGTTGGTTGATAAGTTTTCAGATTTTACTTGTAGCTAAATTTTTAGAAACGACCATTCACTGAATTTTGGTGCGATATCAAAGGAAAGTATCGATAGTTAGCAGAGATGGCTGTTAAATTACACCTATTTTTTCCAGCTATATATCTTCATGAAGCCAAATTCTCCACATGTCCTTCAACCAAAATGACATATCAAAATACACTGAATTCAAGAAGAGAGATGAGAATCCACCTTTCTTCTATTTAGCCAGATATTAAAGAGACATGCAAAACCATGGAACAATGCCATTTTTATCTCCATTTTTCTTTTCTTTCTTTCTTTCTTTTTTTTTTGAATAAGTTTTTGCTATAGGGCACACGTGCTCGCCAGATAGAGAGAGACAGAGAGACAGAAAGTGAGAAATCACCCCCCAGAGGGATGGCCACCCCTCAATCCCTTCTCCTCCATTCTCCTCTCGGGATCTTGGGCATTCATGCACACGCACCCAGCGTGAGTTTAAGCCACCGGGTCCGGGACGCAAACTGCAGTTGACTACATGGGAGTCCAGCAACATAGCCATTACGCCAACTGCTGGTCCCCATTTTTCTTTCTTTTTTGAAAATATAGCTAGCTGTCATTAAAAATTTAGTGTAATAGGCTTATATTATCTTATTTCTTGCCAAAACACTCCCTGTTTCCTTCTGCTTAGGACCTTTCCACATGCCACGTGCTTATACTGTCTCCTCCACTCCTCTACCTTCACCTCACTAACACATCTTCGGCCTTTTTAAAAAATCTTTTATATATTATTATTATTATAATTAGCTTTTGCTTTAGGGAGTATGCACTCTCTGCAGAGAAGCAAAAGGAAAGGGAAAATGAGAAATCACTCCCTGGTGGGATGGCCGTCCAACAATCCCTTCTCTGTTCTCCTCTCGAGATTTTGGACATGCACATTCACGCACCGGTTGTGCTTAGCCACTCACGTGCTTGCCCCATACTCAGCCTTTATATTTCAATTCTGTATAAGTTTTCTACTGCTGTGTAATAAATGACCACAAGTTCAGTAGTTTAAAACAACACATATTTATTATCTCATACATATGAAAATTAGAAATCCAAGTAGACTCAACTGGTTTCTCTGCTCCAGATTTCATAAGACTGAAATCAAGGTGTCAGCAAAGCTTATGCAGGTTGTTGGCAGAATTATTTCCAAGTGGTTATAGGACTGAGATCTCTGCTTCCTTACTGGCTACTAGCTAGGAGTCATTCTCAGCTTCAAGAAGCCACCTGTATTTCTTGCCACTAGACTGCATCCGCCTTCAAGTCAGCAATAGTGAGTCTCATTCTTTCAAATCTCTTTGACTTATCTTTCTGTCACATCTCTTCTGCATCCAGCCAGAGAAAATTCTCTGCATTTAAGGGCTCATGTGATTAAATTTGGCATACCCAAATAATCCAGGTTAGTCTGCCTATGTTACGGTGTAACGTTAAATACATCTGAAAGACCACCTTTCACATTTAATGTGACACAAATTTTGGTTATCAGGGCATAGACATCTTTCATGGGTGACTTTGTTACCACAAACTCTAAAGCTTTTCCTGATCTCCCTGCTACCTGAAGTTTTCCTCAGCTTCTATAATTTTCTGTAATAGTATGTGTGGCACCAAATTGGGCATCACTAAATCATTTCTTCCCTTTCTCTCTTTTTCTGTAGTGAGTGCATGCACCCAATAGCCCCTGGGTTGCCTCATCAGAAACCACTTTTCTTCACAGCTAGATACAGTTATGTGACTAAGTTCCTTACAATTGAGTGTGAGCAGAAGTTATACGTGCAACTTCTGCCTCACTTGCTCAAAAATTTGCTTGCAATTTTTTAAGGGCTTTCTCCCCATTTCTTTTCTTTTAGCTTTATTTACTTTTAAAAATTTATTTATTTTACATTCATTCACTGAGCATCATCATAACTTACAAAATGTGATTTCCCATCCAGAATACACTGTAGAGTGACTTAATCATACATGCTATTGTTGACAGAAAATTTTCCATTTCTTGCTTCAATTGCAAATTCAACCGATATATACTACCTGTCTGACTTTAGGCATGAAACTCTGAGTAGAATAAATATACTATAAAGTAGCACTAGCTGATGCCTTATTGCTTACTGTGGTCATTAAATGGGTATTTTTTAAATACTGTTTTAGGTTCAAGAAAAGCAGTTTTAGCTTCAAATAAATAAAAATAAAAAAATGTTAAGAGAGCTTTGCTTAAAACTTAAAGCCAGGAAACAGGTTAGGATTCTGCTCAAATGGTAGGTATATGAATCTATTGGCGCCTCAAGACAAGACAAAAATCCTTAAGTCTGGAAAACAAACAATAGAAGAAAATCAATAATGTTTTAGTCAAGAATCATAAGATTCTATTTCACCAGTTAAGTCTCATGTACTTAATCTATCTTCTATTGTGGTTTTATCTTTCCATTTAAGTTCTAGAAGATAAAATTCAACTCCAGACTTGTTCCTACTATTAAGCTGTCCATTTTCTTAGTTTTTTTTTTTTCTCTAATTTCTGTATTTCTGTATTTAGTTTTCCTGGTATAGTGCTCCTTTCAGAACTTCTTGGAGAGCTGATCTGGTGTTGGTAAAATCTTTCAGGTTTTGTTTATCTGAGAATGTTCTTCTCTTTTCTTCCCATATGAAGGATAATCTTGCCAGGTACAGTATTCTTGGCTGAAATTGATTTTCACTTAATACTTTGAATATATTTTTCATTGTTGCCTTCCTTGCATTGTTTCTGATGAAAGGTCTGCTGTTAGCCTGATGGGATATCCTTTGTAGGTAACTCGCCATGTCTTGCCAATCTTAGTATCTTGTCTTTGTCTGTGGTTTTGGTCAATCTGGCTGTAATGTGTCTTGGAGGAGATCCTCTTGGGTTGATTCTATTTGAGGTCATTTGTATTTCTTCAGACTGGATCTTTGAATGCCTCTCTAGGTTTCTTTCATGATTTCATGGAATAAATTATCAATACCCCTATTAGTTTCTTCACTTTCTGGGATATCAATTATCTGATGTTTGGACAGTTAATGGTATCTAGTATTTCTCATATATTATTCTCATTTTGAGGGGCTATTTTCTCAGTCTTCATGGTGGATTTTTATAGGCCAGTGATTCTGTCTTCTACACCTGAGATTCGATCTTCTGTATAATCTAATTTGCTTTTAATACTTTCAAGGGAGGTTTTGATTTCTTGTATTACAGGCTTCATCTCTAATAGTTCCATTTGACTCTTTTTTGTAGTGTGTATTTCCTCTTTCAGATTGTGCAGGAACTTCCTCATCTCCTAGAACTCATCAGCTCTTTTCTCCTGCATCTTCTGGAGTTCATTTCATTGTCTCTGTTCTCTTGTATCTCTGTTAGTTTTGTTACTATGAATGTTCTAAATTCTTTATCTGACATTTCCGTGAGTTCCACTGTACTGTCTGTAAATGAAAAGGAGTTATTATTTTCCCTTGAAGGAGAAGTATTTTCTTGCTTTCTCATATTTCTTGTGCCCCTGTGATGATTTCTGGTCATCTGATGGGTTTTACATTTCTTTCTAATTCTTGAAGTTATTTCTGTGCATTCAGAGGCATGCAGGAAGAAGTGATTTACAATCTCTCTTCTATTCCATTTCTCACCCTTTGTGCATCAGATCCAGTGGAAATTGAGGAATATTCTGACTCTAATAGTATTCAGATGTTTGGATACTGTTCACTTAGACCTGTGTAGACACTCAGTTTGTGGAGGCTGAGCATCAAAGGGATGAAGGTGAAAGAAAAAAGGAAAAGTAAACAGGAAGGTAAAAAAAGAAAGAAAGAAAGAAAGAAATGAAAAGATAATAAAAATTTTATGTTTTAATTTTAAAAAGCAAAAAAATAAAAACCACATGGTGCATGCAATTTCACAGCTCAAGTTCAGTAGCCATTTCAGAAGGGCCTGGGATTTTACCTCTCCTAAATGGGAGTGGGGAAAGGCAAAAGTTAACAAGGTAAAGGAGGAGCTGAGAGCCAAGAAAATACTTTAACTTAAAAATATTTTAAAATTAAAAGACACACAGAGACACAGAAAGACAGAGAGAGACAGAGAGAAGGATACAGGATACCACTCTAGAAATGTGTCTGGAGGATGAAGTCTTAGCAGAAAAATCTTCATTTTTAGTCCCTGAAAGCAATATTTTACAGCTCAAGTTCAATAGCCATCTCAGAAAGGCCTGGCCTGTCTCCCCATTTCTTAGAAGGCAGAGTGCAAATCTTCCAGTTATGTAGCTTCAGCCATGCTGAAGTAATATCTTGTGAGATATACAAGAAATGTGGTTCTCCTTCAGGAGCAGAACTATTCTACAAACCTGAACTCCCCTCAAGATTTGTAGATGAGGAAGTCAGCATCTTATTGAAGTTACAACATTATAATATCTTTTTGATACAGCAGCATAACCTTTACCTAGCTTAAAGTGCACTTATCACCATTTGGAATTACATATTTACATATTTATTGTTTGCTTAGTTGACATTGTTTGTTTCCTCAACTAGAATGGAAACTAAATGAGAAAAGAGTATATCTGACTCATCTTCTGTGAGACAGCACAAGACCTACCACCCAGTAGATATTCAATATGTATTTTTGTGAATGAAATACATGTTTGATCAGTGATTTTCTTTCAGATACTATAGTTTTTGTAGTTACCACCAAGTGAATTAAGTTATTCACTGAGGTTGGGCACTCCTCTATCACAAGTTAAACGTCAATACCTGCTTTCAACCACTGTTTTCTCATTGCTTATTCCCAACTTATCTGCCTCTAAAGCTACTTCCTCACTAAGACTAACAAGTTCATCTTCAAAGTCTCTGACTTGGAAAACTATATATCCTGTCTCAGGCCAATTTTCAATGTAGTTATGAGACACTTCTTCATTAGTATCAATTTTTTAAAAAATGATTTTATTGCTTTTTTATTTATATGATATGCTTAACCAACTTTTGCACTTATTTTCTTTTTCTGTATTTTATTTTTTCATAAAGCATTAATGTGGTGTGTCTTCCATTCCAATTCCATTATTTCTTATTTTTCTCTTTTTAAATAATACAAATATCTGTATGTATTTGAAATGCCTTTCTGTTGGACTTCATCTTCTCTTTATCTTCACTAGACATTCTCCTTGACATTCTTCATGATGTTTAGCCACAGACAGAATCTTGTCCTCTTTTCCCTTAAAGTACTTGGTCCATGATTTTATAGAATTATTGAACCTTCCAAGATAACTGCTATGATTTATTTATTTATTTATTTATTTATTTATTTAACTTTAGATGAGTAGCATACTTAAGGCCAGCAGGTGGCATAGTGGTTAAGGTGCTAGACTCTCACATGGTTGATCATGGTTTGAGTCCTGGATCTGGTGGCTTTAAATTCATGCCAGGCCAATATTTTACAGCTCAAGTTCAATAGCCATCTCAGAAAGGCCTGGCCTGTCTCCCCATTTCTTAGAAGGCAGAGTGCAAATCTTCCAGTTATGTAGCTTCAGCCATGCTGAAGTAATATCTTGTGAGATATACAAGAAATGTGGTTCTCCTTCAGGAGCAGAACTATTCTACAAACCTGAACTCCCCTCAAGATTTGTAGATGAGGAAGTCAGCATCTTATTGAAGTTACAACATTATAATATCTTTTTGATACAGCAGCATAACCTTTACCTAGCTTAAAGTGCACTTATCACCATTTGGAATTACATATTTACATATTTATTGTTTGCTTAGTTGACATTGTTTGTTTCCTCAACTAGAATGGAAACTAAATGAGAAAAGAGTATATCTGACTCATCTTCTGTGAGACAGCACAAGACCTACCACCCAGTAGATATTCAATATGTATTTTTGTGAATGAAATACATGTTTGATCAGTGATTTTCTTTCAGATACTATAGTTTTTGTAGTTACCACCAAGTGAATTAAGTTATTCACTGAGGTTGGGCACTCCTCTATCACAAGTTAAACGTCAATACCTGCTTTCAACCACTGTTTTCTCATTGCTTATTCCCAACTTATCTGCCTCTAAAGCTACTTCCTCACTAAGACTAACAAGTTCATCTTCAAAGTCTCTGACTTGGAAAACTATATATCCTGTCTCAGGCCAATTTTCAATGTAGTTATGAGACACTTCTTCATTAGTATCAATTTTTTAAAAAATGATTTTATTGCTTTTTTATTTATATGATATGCTTAACCAACTTTTGCACTTATTTTCTTTTTCTGTATTTTATTTTTTCATAAAGCATTAATGTGGTGTGTCTTCAATTCCAATTCCATTATTTCTTATTTTTCTCTTTTTAAATAATACAAATATCTGTATGTATTTGAAATGCCTTTCTGTTGGACTTCATCTTCTCTTTATCTTCACTAGACATTCTCCTTGACATTCTTCATGATGTTTAGCCACAGACAGAATCTTGTCCTCTTTTCCCTTAAAGTACTTGGTCCATGATTTTATAGAATTATTGAACATTCCAAGATAACTGCTATGATTTATTTATTTATTTATTTATTTATTTATTTAACTTTAGATGAGTAGCATACTTAAGGCCAGCAGGTGGCATAGTGGTTAAGGTGCTAGACTCTCACATGGTTGATCATGGTTTGAGTCCTGGATCTGGTGGCTTTAAATTCATGCCAGGCACATGAAGGAGAAGGGACTACAGCGTGGTCATCTCACTTGGAGGGTGATTTCTCACTTTTCCTCTCACTGTCTTTGTCTCTCTGTCTCTCGCTGGCAAGCACATGTGCCCTATGGCAAAAACCTTAAAACAAAAAAAGGAATAGCATTCTGAGTCAGCCAGTGGCATGGTGGTTAAGGTGGTTGGATCCCACATAGCTGACTGCAGTTTGAGTCCTGGACCAAAGTGATTGAAAAACATTCCAGGACCAGCAAGTGGTGTGGTGGTTGAGGAACTGGACTCTCACAAGGCCAATTGCAGTTCAAGTCCCTGGACCTGGAGGCTTGTTTTCTCTCTCCCTCACTGTCTCTCCCCCTGGTGAGCTAGTATGCCAGGTAACAAATTTTTAAAAATAATAATCATAATAAATAAAATTAAATAAATAATTCTTTGAAAAAAAAAAAGAAATGAAATGAAAAACATTCCTCGGGCGTGTGGATGTGTGCCCAAAACCCCAAGAGGGGAATGGAGAAGGGATTGCAGTATGGCCATCTTCCCTGAGGGGCATACTTTCTCATGTTCTCTCTCACTGTCTCTCTTTCTCTTTCTCTCCAGTGAGTTTATGCACCCTATAGGAAATTTAAAAAGAATGGAGTAGCATTCGATCATTCTACAAATTGTATTTCCCCAATGCAATGCCCTCACAACCAGCACAGACCTCAGAAAGTAATAGAAGATCTATTCTTTTTAAAAGAAAACAATGAGGGGCCAGCAGTTAGCATAATGGCTATGATGCTGAACTCCGACGTGATCAACCATTGTTTGAGTCCCAGACCCGGTAGCTTAAACTCATGCCAGGCACGTGTGTGTGTGTGTGTGTGTGTGTGTGCCCAAGATCCCAAAAGAAGAATGGAGGAGAAGGGATTGTGGCATGGCCATTCCCCCTGGGGGGGGTGATTTCTCTCTTTCTGTCTCTCTGTCTCTCTCTCTCTGTCTCATCGGCGAGTGCACTAGCCCAATAGCAAAAAACTCTCAAAAAAAAAAAAAAAAGAAAAGGAAACAATGAAAGGAAGGAAGGAAGAAAACTTGCAGAATATATAACTAATATTACAGTAATTTGCAATATCGTCTACTTCAGTTACCAGAGCAAATAAGAGCTATGTTAAATCAGTTTTTAGTCATGAATTTATTTCAGTGATCTTAGGACAATAATCTAAATTCAGCTTTTGCTGGAGAAAGTTCAATTTCTTCCTTCCTTCTTTCTACAACTATTTACTGATTGATTTCTCTATGCACAACACTATGCAACATGGCTATGGAAAATTCAAGGAAATTTAAATCAAGGTTAATTCCTGTTAATGTTCTAAAAAATCATTAAATGCCCTGTGGAATAAGAGACACACAAATTTAATTAAGGTTTGTCAGGCTTAGGGTGATTCATTCTTCAGAGAACCTAATTCTTTGAAGTCCAGATTATATGATGCTATTATGGAACATTAGCTGCTAAAACACTGAAAAACAAAGGTACAGAAATGATAGATGAGTACAAAATGGCATTGTAGAATTCACTGTATCCCACCCATGCCAAAAGTCAACCACTTTGAGTTTGAAGGATATACTTTGGCCAACCATTACATATTTTATTGATTTTTGTTGATGTTACTCAAACGTTCAAATAATCCACTACATTTATTTATTATTTAATTAATTAATTTTATTTTTGCTATAGGAGTACATATTTAGTTATTTGCTCACCTAACAATTTTTTGGAGAGGTTTTTGCTATAGGGGGCATGCGCTCGCCAGAAAGAGAGAGAGAGACAGAAAGCAAGAAATCACCCCCTGGGGGGATGGCCACGCTGCAATCACTTCTCCTTCATTCTCTTCTTGGGATCTTGGGCACACATATACATGAGCCTGGCATGAGTTCAAGCCACCAGATCTGGGACTCAGACTGCATTTGACTACATGGGAGTTTAGTGACATAGCCATTACATTAACTGCTGGTCCCATCTAACAAGTTTTTATTGAGTGTTTTCCATGTGCCAGCCACCATCTTTGGTGTTGGGGATACAGGAGTGATCAAAAGTAACAGAATTTCCAGTTCTCCTAAAGGTAAAATTGTCAAAGTCCAGACTTTTGTTCTGTATTATCTTTCCACACTGCTGCCATAGTAGTTTTTCCAAAATACACATATAAACATGCTGTCCATCTGTTTAGACTTCTTAACATTTTGCTATAGAGCTCATGCTCTTGCCAGAGAGAAAGTGGTATTGTGGTTAAGGTGGTTGGAAGAAAAGAGAGAGAGAGAGAGAGAATAAATGAGAAATCATTCACCAGGAGGATGGCTACACACTCCTCCCCCAGTCTCTTCTCAGGATTTTGGGCACACATGCACATGTTCCTGGTGTGTTTTTCAAACTACTAGGTCTAGACTTCAAACTGAGCAGTCAGCCATACAGAATCTAGCTGCCTTAATCATCACACCACCTGGCTGGCCTTGGTCAAACTCTTTTAATACAGTATTCATAAAGATGTAGTCCATAGGAAAGATGCATCAGAAGTACCTGGAATTGTGTCTAAAATGACATATTTCTTGGCTGCCATAGAGATTGTGAAGGATATGACTGAAGATTGTTTTTTGTTTTTGTTTTTTTTTTGTTTTTCAGTAAGTGGATGGTACAATAAGGAAGATAATCAGAGGGGAGAACTAGAAGCATAGTGTCCTGAGACCACCATTATTTCTCAAAGAGTGGTCTCATGTTGTCAGGGTTATCTGAAAGAGGTGTCCAAATGTAGATTCTGGAGCTTTACTCCAGCCCTACAGTCAAAGTCTCTGTAGATGGAGTCTAGAAAACGTGTTATTTTTTAAAATTTGCTGTAGGGCATGTGCACTTGCCAGAGAGTCAGAAAGAGAAAAAGAAAGCACTCCTCTGGGGGGATGGACACACCACAAACTCTTCTTCTCCATTCTACTGTTGGGAGTTTTTGAGCACACATGCACTCGCCTCTGGCATGATTTTCAAGGCTCTGGGTCCGGGACTCAAACAATGCAGCTGGCCATGTGGAATCCAGTGCCTTAAATGTCAATCCATGTACCAGCCTGAAAATATGCATTTTAAATGGTGATTCTGATTTGAGAGCCACTGGCCTAGACACACCTCAGTCAGTCTCAATATCAAGGGCAGTAGGGTCTGCACTGAAAAGGTTTAAGTACACTCCATGCTCTAAGAGGCTAGATTGAAAAGGGAATCAAAGTCCATATTAAATGATATCTAGGAGGACCAGCCAAGGTGGCACATCTGTAGCACAAAACTCTGCAATGCCAGAAGCCATGTGGAAGGTTGGGGTTCAGTTTCCATGTCAGCATGTACACACCAGGTATGTGTGCATATGTGCCCTTAATCCTGGCTGTCTAGGAAGGCTTGGGGAATTGCAGTGTAAGACCTTGTTGAAGGTTATACTCTCTCTCTCCCATGAGCCCTCCCTTTCTCCCTTTTATTAAAGAAAGAAAAAAATAATAAACATTAAGAGAAAAAATAGGTCACTAGGAGAAGCCAAGATACAAATTGAGGAAATATCAAAAAAATCAGAGTTGAGGATCAGGAGCTAGGAGAAACTGTTAAGTCATCTCTTGAAATAGGCCACTGACTGCCTTAGCAGTGTTCAGAGACCTCTTACAAACAATGCCCAGCAATGATAATAAAGTTTTATCTTACCTAAAGATTCTGTGATGATTTAACCCCTAGATTTCCATTTATAATAATGCTTTTAATCACAGTACAAGATGGACACTTAAAGTGTTAAAGGAACAGGACATGGGGCCAGCAGATGGTGTAATGGTTACATCGCTGGACTTCCAGATAGTTGACTATGGTTCGAGTCCTGGACCTAGTGGTTTAAAATTGGTGCCAGGTGCATGTGCATGTGTGGCCAAAATCCAAAAAGGAGAATGGAAGAGAAGGGATTGTGGTGTGGCCATCCCCCTGGAGGGTTATTTCTTGATTTCTGTCTTTTTCTCTCTGTCTCTCTGGGCAGTGTATGTGCCCTATAGCAAAAAATCTCTCTAAATTGGGGAAAAAAAAACAGTATGGGACATTGGTTTATGATTCTAAGTTTAAAAAGCATAAGATAAATTTAAAAACACTTGTTTAAGTTCAAATAATTCAGCTTCTAGGATGTGATTGTATAAGAGAAAAGAAGCTGGGGTGTAGAGAGAAATCCCTTAACTATATAATGCTGTTTTTGAATATGTCCAATTTCAACCAGGTATCTCCTGATTACAAAGCCCCATGTGACATTTCCTTCCATGTCTAAGCAAGTGTATGGAAGATGATATTTCAGGAAATGTTAGAGTCCTAGGGCCTGTAGAGTTGTTGGCAACACAGCAACCGGATGTAGGGGGAGCTAGAGGATTAGGTGGAGAAGAGACCAGGAAAGCAGTGGGAGAATTAGCTTCTCTCCAATATGTGGCAGGATAGAAATCATATGATATGACCAGCTTTACCGGATTTTTTTTTGTTCTTTTTCATGTTATTGAGTTGTTTTGCTTGTTCGTTTTTTGTTTTTGTCAACTAAAGACTGTTTTTTTCTACAACTCTAAAGCTTTT
>NW_006200185.1:170086-183358 GCF_000334495.1 Tupaia belangeri chinensis
GGTTTCTTATCCTGCTGTCCTTGTCAGTGCCCAGCCCTGGCTACATAAATCAAGGGAGGGGAATTTTTTCTTCTGACCATTGACCCATAGCGGAAAAAAGTCTCAAGGTCACATAAGTAACAAGCAATCTCTTTCTTCCTCATGAGGAACAAATACAGAATTTCTATTCATCTGGTTTTTAAATTAAAAGGTGACGTTATACTTGTATATTATCTTTTTAAAACATTTTCTATGTTATAGCCACTTAATGGGAGGTGGCCAAAGAAGGATAGAACAGAAAAGATGATACTAAAACAAAGATTGGCTGAAAAGAAGAAGAAGAAAAAAAGACATATTAATATGGTAACAAGGCATGAGGGAAAACACAGGGATAAAGGCTGCCGGGGAAGACGATAAAGGATTCCTTTGATGTTCTTGATGTGACCACTGGCCTTTGAAAAATTGATGAGCATTTTAGTAATTAAAAAAAAAACTAGCAAGTGTAAAATCCTTTCTGAATGTTAAGATCTAACTTCTGCCTTTATTTTCAAATTTAAAGATAGATTTTAAAAAGAAGCCTTTATTTTCTCACAGTATCAGAAAGGTTGTGTGAAAAAAAGTAAGTAACCCATTTCTTGTGGAATCTAGAAATGTGGGTTTTTTTCCCCTGTTCACTTTTTAAATTTTTTTAAAGTTTATTTTTCACATTCAATCACTGTACATCACCACAGCTTGTAAAATGAATTTTCCCAGCATGAAAACACTGCATACCAGTCCAGTTAAAGATATTGTCATACACATTATCATCAACAATCCTCCATTTCTGTGTCCCTTAAATGTCTTGTCTCTCTATTTTGGAATCTAGAAATGTTTTAAATTTATATACTAGCTAGGCCTCCAAAGTCTTGTTATTGGGAAAATAAATTACCTGGTTACCTTATTAGTTTCTTTTCCCCCTCCTGTTTTCATTTATTTATTTGCATGTTTTGTTTTGTTTTCTTTCTAGTTGGGCTCTAGTGGAGAAATACTGTGACATCTAGATGAACTAAAACTCGGTGTAATTACATTTAAGACCAACTGGCATTTTTCACGACTGGATACCATGAATTGAAAATCTTCATTCTGATAAAACCCCACTAAGTCAGGGAACACTAATGGAACATTCAACAGTCTAGAGATGGGTTAGTTAGTACCTCCTTGGTACCACATCTATCATTTAGGCCACTGTCCTATTAGTGGCACCTGTCAGTATAGTATGTATCTCTGTAATTATATTTTCTCCAGAATTACAGACCTGAGAAGCAAACTAAAAAGTTAGAGTCTGATCAAATGTTGCTTCTTTTCTTTTCTTCTCTTTTCTTTGTCTTTATAAACCTTATGCACAAATATTAATGGCTGTTATCTTTCAAATATATCTAAATATGAACATGTGACAAAGAACATGCCTTTTGAGATAAATGATACATAGGTAAAAATCGATACCTTTTCTTTGCTCTTGGATATTGAACTAATTCTACTCTGGCTAAACAACAGATTCTTAAAACTTACCTTAGTGTTGGGGCCAACAGATGGCATGGTGGTTAGAGAGCTGGATTTCCACATGACCAACAGTGTTTCAAGCCCCGGACCTGGAGGCTTGCTTTCTCACTTTCACTTTCTCTCTCTGGTCAAATCAAAAATAATAATAAAATAAGTAGTTCTTTAACAACTACAACTTACCTTAGTGTTAAACTCAGCAGAGTCTCAGAATTCTGCCACTGCTAATCCAACCTCTAGTGCTCTTATTTACATAGAGAAGAAAACTTATTTTTTTTCTTGCTCATGGACCATTGAAACCTTATAAATGCCTATCTCATCTTATTTAGGGTGTCATTCCTTAAATTTCCAGTTGACTCCTTTTTTGTTTGTTTGTTTCTCTTGGTCTACTGTGTACCATTTAGGATCCTCTGATTTTCTGTTGCCATAATATTTTCCTTTATTTCCCCCCTCAGTCACCAAATATTCACAGTAATGTTTAGCAAAGGCCTGGGTTTACTGAGCTGAACTATGTGAAAAATTTAAAACCTATCTCTGTTTACAAAAAAAAAAAATCAATGTCTTAAAAGAGCTTCTCCTTTTCATTTTTCAAATATTTAAAATTATTTGAGCATACCCAAATTATTTAAAACATAGTTGTGGGGTCAGCAGGTAGCATGGTGGTTAGGGGCACTGGACTCCCACATGGTCAACCATAGTTTGAGTCTTGGACCTGGTGGCTTGCTTTCTCGCTTACCTCTCTCTTGCTCTGTTTCTCTCCAGTGAAATAAATAAATAAATAAAGCTGAATAAAATAATTAAAAATAACCATAGTTGCTGCTTAATATCTTCCCAATGGACATATATCCTCTGCTTATTCATACTTGCCCCACTGGTTGGATGGGATTAAGTTAGAACTTGAATAGAATGTTTGTCTCATAATTTTTGCTTATGCATTCTGTCTTTCATTTATCATTATTCTGCTTCGCCCTAACAACACACTATTGCTATGACAACTTCAGTGACCCTTCCAAGGAATCACAATAAACACTGATGATAATCTATCTTTGGATTCTTAGTGGTATCTGGTGAACCTGTTCAGACAGAAATTCTTCCATAGCACTACTGTCAACTTCTACTCAGACAAGATTCAATATTTGCAGAGGAAAAATATTTTATTTAGCCTAAACCTTAATGTGAGCATCATAAATGCCTATATTTTAAAGAGAACTTCCGAGTCTGAGGACGAGGACATTATTGTCACTGCTATTTGATATATGAAAGGGAGGCCCAGTCTGGCCTCCTATCTCAAACCCAGCATGCCCAACCCCATCGCATACTTCAATCATATGTATACCCTCAAGAAGAATGTAATAATTTGCTACCTCCCTGAATCTCCATCTGTGTGAAGAACAAATAAGGAATAATTAATCCTTTTTCAGTTTGTTGTTGTTGTTAATAGACATATAGCTTCCCACACTCCCATAAATGTCTTAGTTGCAGGTGCTCTGAAGTGGAATCTGAGCTTTTTTTCTTACTCTTTAATTGGCCTGAAAAGTCATATCTCAAGGCAGTGGCTGTTCTCCCCATTAATTTTTTCAAGCCTAGTTGTCAAATGAAGAATGAGGAGAAAGAGAAGTAGAAGGAGTAGAAAGATCATAAGGAAGTGAAGGAGGAGGGAGGAGGAACAGGCAAAGGAATCTATGTATCTATCCGTTTATCTACCTTAATATCTGGGAAATGGTTAACACTCTGTTTTTGTGAAATAGTATTCACTACTGCTCAACTTTTGTGTATGTGGTTTACTGGTTTTATTTATTTATTTTTTAATAATGCTTTTTCCTTTTTATTTATTTATTTTTTGGGGGGAGAGGTTTTTGCTATAGGGAGCGTGCGCTCACCAGAAAGACAGAGAGATACAGAGAGATAGAAAGAGAGAAATCACCCCCCAGGGGGGATGGTCACGCCGCAGTCCCTTCTCTTCCATTCTCTCGGGATGTTGGACACACATGCACGCGCACCCGACATGAGTTTAAGCCACCGGGTCCGGGACTCAAACTGTGGTCAACTACATGGGAGTTCAGTGACATAGCCATTATGCTAACTGTTGGTCCCTACCGTTTTTATTTTTGTTTTCAAGTTTCTGGGGGAAAAATGACTATGATGAAAATGGTGTCATTTGGCACTACTAACTAGGTAGTCAATGGGCCTGAGTAGAGAAAACAGATGAGACTACACATATTCAGTGCTTGTTGTGTACCGGACACTGTACTAGCCACTTCTTAACTCTGTTGAGATATAATTGATAAATAATAAATGGCACAAAATCAAGGTGTGCAATCTGATACATTCTGGCATATCCATAGGTCCATTACCATAATAAGATAATATTCATTACCATTCACTCCCCAAAGATTTTTCATGAGCCTTGGAATCTCTCCTCCTGCCCCAGTCAATCGCTCTTCTGCTTTCTGTCACTTGCAATTAGTTTACACATTCTAGAATTTTATACAAATGGAGTCAAGAAGTACATACTTTCATCCGTCTGCTTTCACCCAGCATAATTATTTTCAAATTATCCACATTTTTCAATGTGTCTGTAGTAATATTTTTGTTGTTGTAGAACAGTTTTCTAACACAATTTGTTTTTCTGTTCACCTGGTTGTAAATACTCGGGTTGTTTCCATGTTCTGGCTAATACAAATAAAGCTGCCATGAATATTCTTATACAAGTCTCTGTGGAAATATGTTTCACTTTTCTTGAGTAAGTAACTAGGATTAGAGTGGCTGAATCATATGATAAGGGCAGACTTGACTTTAAAAGTAACTGTCAAGGACCAGCAATGGTGGCTCAGTAGAAACAACATTTTGTGATTCTGGACTTACCACATGACAGAATCCTGGATTCACATCCTGAGTTCTCCCTTTACATTGAGGGCCTGTACACATGTGACCATGATCCAGGCTGGCTGTTCCTGGGAGTACATTGTGGTGCAAAGGCTCTCTTGGGGATATCTTGCTGTCTCTGTCTCTCTATGTCTCTTTTCCTCATGGTAGAAATTTTTTAAAAAGTAGTTATTAGTGGGTCAGCTTGTGGACTGGTGGACAAAAAGCTAGATTCCACATGACCAACTTCATGGTTCAAGTCCTGGAATTGGCAGCTTGAAAAACATACCAGATTCGGGAACCAGCAGTTAGCGTAATGGCTATGTTGCTGGATTCCCACGTAGTCGATAGTGGTTCACGTCCCGGACCCGGTGGCTTAAAATTCATGCCGGGCGTGTGTGCGTGCGTGCCCAAGATCCCGAGAGGAGAATGGAGGAGAAGGGATTGCGGCGTGGCCATCCCCCCTGGGGAGTGATTTCTCGCTTTCTGTCTCTATGTCTCTCTCTGTCTGTCTGGCGAGCGCATGCGCCCTGTAGCAAAAACCTCTCCAAAAAAAAAAAAAAGCATACCAGATGCATGTGTGTGCTTGCCCGTAATCTTGAAAAGAGGAAGAGATGTAGAAGATGCTCCATTCTTCATTCACCCATCGGGAGGAAGAGGAGGTGCAATCTTTCCCTTTCCTTTTCTCTGTGTCTTTCTCTAGTGAGCACAAATGCCCTCTGGCATTTTTTTTTTAAGTAACTATTAAAACATTTTCCAAAGTAGTCATGCCACTTTAAACTCTTGCCAACAGTTGGTAAGAATTACAGTTTTCCCACAACCTGGTCAACACTTGACATTTCATCAGTCTTTTCAATTTTAGCCATCCTAGTGGGTATTAATGGTTTTTTATTGTGGTTTTAGTTTACACTCCTCTAATGATCAGTGAAATTGTCTTTTCATGTGCTTATACTCTTATGTATATATCTTCTTCAGCAAAGTATCTGTTCAAATACTTGTATAATTTTATTTTTTGTTTTGTTATTTAGTTTTGAGAGTTCTTTATGTATTCCATATAAAATAATTTCTTTTGATGTAAATATTTTATATGGTTTGCAAATATTTTTCCTATTATGTTTTTTTTATTGTCGTCACAGTGTTTTTCAAAAGCAGTTTTTATATTTGATGAAATTCAATGTATTTATATTAATATTTTTATGGATTGTGTTTTTGGAATTTTGTTTAAGACATTGACTCTTTAAACTTTTCTAATCTTTTTATTTGGAAGTCATTTAAAATATGCAGAAATGTTGCAAAAATAAGAATAGCGCTAAGTACATCTGTATAACCTGTACCTAGCTTCACTTCTTATTAACATTTTCCCTCATTTGCTTTATTATTTTCTCCCTCTCTCTTGTCTCTTAGTTCTCTGAACTATTTGAAGATAAGTTATATACAGCACATTCATTTACCTCTGAATACTTTAGTATATGTTTTATAAAAATAGCTTCTTTAGAGAAGTTATCAACTTCAGAAATGTATATTGATATACTCTTTGCATCCAATCTACCATTTGTATGTTCATATCGTTCATATCGTAATTTTTTCAGTTGTTCTTTATAGCAGGGGTCCCCAACCCCCAGGCCTTTAGAAACCAGGCTGCACAGCAAGAGATGAGTGACGAGGTCAGTGAGTGAAGCTTCATCTGTATTTCCAGCCATTACCCATTGCTAGAATTACCACCTGAGCTCTGCCTCGTGTCAGATCAGAAGGAGCGTCAGATTATCTTAGGAGACACCATTCGGGACTGTGCAGTTACAGGGAAACAATCACAGGGCTCCCACTGATTCTGCACTATGGTGAGTTCTATAATGATTTCATTATATATTACAATGTAAAGTGCACAATAAATGTAATGCATTTGAATCGTCCTGAAATCATCCCTCCCCTTAGAGAAAAATAAAATAAAGCTTTATAGATTTTTGTCCCTTAGTCTAGAGTCAAGTATTGAAGTTAGTTGTTATGTTCCTTGATTTCCTTTAATCAGGAACATTTCAAATCACTTTCTTCATTTTTTTATGATGTTGACATTTTCCGAGCTCCTTTTCAGGAGTTTATCTGCTGTTTTTTCATGAGTAGACTCGGGCTGTGTATTCCAGGTATAGGTGATGCTGCAATCTTCTCAGGCCATAACATCCACCCCTCATTAGTGAGGCAACTTTTGATCACCTGGCCAAACAGCTGTCCCATTTGTCCTCCGTATAACTCTTATTTTTCCTCCTTGCAAACAATAAGCAGTCTGTGGGGAGATCCTTTTATTCCATGCAGATAATACTCCTCACAAAAATTGAACTTAGATTTAACATCCTTAGATTTTTATTTTATCCACACTTTATTATGATGTTTAAAAAATACTGACTTCAACTCCACCATGCCCTCTGCATTTACCAGTTACAATTCAGTATTTGACTCTAAGCAAGTACTTTTTCTTTTCCCAAATTATTTATTATTGATATTAACCCCTGATTTTCTATTTTTCCACAACGGTTAATAACTACTACTGAATTATTTCAATGCTCAACCTTTCTCAGATTTGGCCAGAAGAGGTCCTTCAAGCTAGCTCCTGAGTTCTTGTGACATGCTCCCCCTCACATTTTTTTAGCATTTTATTGCTTCCTAATATGAAAAGATCTCTCAGGCTCATCTTATACCTTCCAGGCCTAACCCTGGAACCAGCCAATTCTCTGTATTGCTTCAGTTCCTTTACATAGAGAATAGTATTAAATATCAAGGCCTAGGCTCACCTTTGAAAGAATGTCCAATATTTATTATCTTGAAAATCATCAAGTTATAGATGCTAAGTCTAGAGAACCTACTCCAAGAGTTAGTAACCTAATATGATTGTATAGTTTTCAGCAAAACTACATTTTATACTTTTCATAGATTTTCTAAAACAATGCCAGTAGTGTCAACTACAATTTGAGACAACAGAGCAACAAGAATTATTAGTGATTAGCTACTCCATCCCCTCACCTCACAGATGATGAAACTAAGGCTGAGACAAGGCAAGAGTTTATCTGAGATAATAAAATCAGCTTAGTGGGATATTATCTGATTTCTGTTCAGTACTATTTTCATGATACTATACTGCCTGCAACATTTTCCTTCAATAAAATAATAATAATACAATATTTTTTAAATAAAAATATTTAAATAGCGAAAATCCTTATGAATCCTGAGGCACTTCAGAGTCCATGATAATAATTAATAAGTATACACTTTGGTTCTAGTCTGGGTGCAGCTCTTCATCAAAGGTCACAAACTTCTTTTCTTTTTCTTTCTTTCCTTTTTTTTTTTTCTCCTTGGATTTTGCCTTAGCGTGCATGGGCTTGCCAGAGAGAGGCAGAGAGAGGAAAAGTGAGAATTTACTGAATTTACCCCCCAGAGAGGATGGCCATGCCACAATCCCTTCTCCTCTACTCTCCTCCTGGGATTGTGAGAACATAAGCACCCATGCCTAGTATGATTTCCAAGCCGCTGGGTCCAGGACTCAAGCCATAGTCAGCCATGTAGAAGTCCAGCCACCTTAACAATGACGCCACCTGCTGCCCCCCACAATTTTCTAAATATCTTTATTAGTGATTTTTAAAGAGAAGGAGAGAATCTATTAATTAGTTTTGCAGCCTTTTGATAACACATGTCGGTAGCCAGAATGTTAATTAGCTAAGCCCCACAGCAGTCTATCAACTACTTTTGCCTCCATTTACCAAAGGTTACTGAAACTCAGGGAGCTTAAGCAAACTAAGATCAAAGTGTGAAATAACAATAAAGAGCATTTGAAGTGAGACCTGATGTTTCCAAATCTTTGATACTGTATCTGATTCTGTGCTGTTTACCTCTGCAACTGTGAGGGTCGGTCTCACAGGCTGTTCCTGAAATGACTACGTGTGTTGGATTAGAGAAGCAGCAGGCCTGAAAAAATGAAAAACCAAGTTAATGCCTTTGGCTGACACAGCTATCTGAGGCTGGCAGGAAGCCTAAAATGGAGGAGTTATTGGGTGTTGCAACATGAGCTTGTGGAATGGGAAGCACAAGCTTGTGGAATCTCCTTTGTTGGAGGTGTTTAGGATACATAACCCTCTCTTTGGAGTTAAGTGAAATTTCGTTGGAATCAACAATTCGTTTACACAACAGTTCTTCTAAACTGTGATCACAGAGCTCTTGAAGGGTGGGGGTGATGGCTTGGGATCAGAGAAGCTACCTAGACTTATAAGCCCAATAAATATTTTCTGGACATTGAATAAATAATACATTTCTCACGTAAGTGTACATCTATTTTTCAAATGTATCTACATGTGACTGATACAACAATTGTTACTGAATTTCTAGCAACTTGTTTTCATTTGTGCATTTTCTCATTGAACATATAACAAAGTCCAAAGTGCTGATGGAGGATGCACAACTTTTCTTACACTTTTAATCTAAAATAACAGTGCTATATGAACTATACAGTCAACAAAGTTTTCTCTGGCTGAAGAACATTCTCTTATCCCAGAAAAACAATTCTGGACAACTCTATAAAAATCTCCCACTCCTGAAATAGAAAATAATTTGTTCTGGACTTCTTAGGACCAGAAAGACAAAACAAATCAGAATTCTGAGAGTGCAATGGCATGATTAAATAAGAAATGGATTACAGAGAATTCTTATAAAGAAAATTGAAGGGAGCATAAGTTTGAACAAGCACTAGCATGGGGTTAAAGAGGGATGGAATGATAGATAGTAGCATGAATACTTGGGAGATGTGAACACCAAGAATAGAGAAGTATTATTTTGCTGCATATGAGCTCCAAGTAGGCTATCTGCGATTAAAGTAAGAAACAGTAGGAAGTTTACAGTTTCCACAGGTACTTCCTATTTCATAGTGATCACAACACAATGAAATACAGAATAGAAATTAAAGAAATAAACCCATTGTGAACTTGATTTTGGAAAAGAGAACCGTGGAAAAGCTGTGAATGTCAAGGAAAGAACTAAAAAGAAATTTTATTAATTCAATCATTTATAAGATATCTGGAAACTATTTTGAAACAACTTGTTGCAAGTTTGGTACAAATATAAGCCAAAGTTCAAAATGATCACGTGCTTACAGAAGAAAGTCCTATAAAATATGATGGTTTGTGAGATACTAACAATGCTTGTATATATAAATATATATATATACATATATATATATATAAAACAAAATACATATGACATGAAATTTAACATTTTAACTACTTGAAAGTTCAGTAGTACTAAGTATATTCACACTGTTGTGAGTCAAATCTCCAGAAACTTTCCATCTTGTAAATCTGAAACTATATACATTAAACAGCAATTCCCTTTTTCCTCCTCTCCCTAAACCCTGGTAACCACCATTTCACTTTCTGTATCTATGAATTTGACTACTTTAGATACCTTATGTAAGTAGAATGATCTTTTTGTGACTAACTTATTTCAGTTTAGCATAATGTCCTCAAAGTTCATCCATAAAGGAGTATGTGACAGTATTTCCTTCCTTTTTAAAGCTGAATAATATTCCACTGTATGTACATTTCATATTAGGTTTATCTGTTCATCCATCCATGGACATTTGGGTTGCTTCCATTTCTTGTCTAGTGTTAATAATGTCTGCCAGTGTTTTTGGCTTGTATTCCTCTGGAACTTAGTACATTTATATGAATGCATATAATGTTTGCTGTTCTTTCCTAACTAAAGGTGTAAAGAATCAACTGATTAAAACTAGCCTTTTCTCTCTCAAGAAAACATATCAAATAAATAAATAAAAGTTCTATCACTAGTAGCCAGACAAAACAAACAGGCAGAAAAATCCCTGAACTCTTGAGCATTCAATGACCAAACAGGACACTTGTTAAACTATAGCTTTTTTTTTTTCTTTTTCTTCCAAGTTCATCTATTTCTTCCATGGGAGGGAGAATCTCCCAGAGAGAGAAAGAGAAAGACAGAGTTACCCAAAATGGTCTTCATGCCATCATTGACTCTGTCTCAGTAGGTTCCTGGTGACCCCTGGGTGGTCCTAAGGAGCAAACTCAGGACCTTTTCATGTGGGTCCAGTTGTCCGACTATTACACCACTGTCCAACTGTAAACAATAAGGTCTTAAGTTTATGCCTTGTCTTGAAAAGAGAAGACATGGCCAGCAGGTGGCATAGTAGTTAAAGCGCTGGATTCTCACATGTCCAAGTCACAGACCAGGAAGCTTGAAACTCATGCCAGGCATTGGCTTATATGTGCTCAAAATCCCAAGAGGAGAATAAAGAAGAAGGGATTGCAGCCTGACCATCTACCCTAAGATGCAATTTCTCACTTTTGCCCTGTCTTTCTCTGTCTTTTTCCAGGAAGTGCACACGCCCTATGGCAAAAACCTGAAGAAATGGGGGTGGGGGAGGCAATATATGCTCACATATCAAGAATTTAAAATACAAAATTTATGTGAAGTGTTATGTAACTTTTTTTTCCCCTCAGAAACAATGCAATAATATAGCCTTGATAGAATTTAGGTTATTTGACAATCATTTCCTTCAAAACAGTGGTTTCCAAGACTGGTTAAGAATTGGAATCCCCTAAACACTTAAAAGTCTGAATTACTAATTCTCATCCATAGCTTCTAAATCATAAACTCTAGGGTTGAGAACCACTGTTTCATTCAGTTTGATCTACACACTCCGACTGTAGTATACTGTGTAAATCATCAATCCATCCTCTTTTGTTATCTTGGAGTCTAAAGTCTTTCCAGGAAGTCACTGGTTTCTTCTTTATCAGTCTATTTTATCATAGCTCTTTTGCGTTTCTGAGCCCCTTCCCTGTTAGCACTCCATCACTCTGGGCTTCATCTTCCAAAGCCACTGACCATTGCTTTCAGTGGCCATCCTTGACTTGTCACGTTACTTATCCCCAAGGCAACATCCTTCTTTCCCTTTTGTGGATCACAGCCTCTGGGATTCTCAAGGTAGTAATTTGTCAAACTGCTAAATTATTCATTGAGATGTGCCAACAGGTCACCCCTCTGCTCTGAAGTGATAGCTTCCTCTTGTCAGAAGCTTTCAATGACCATTCTCCTGCTTTTAGAATCTTTCTCTCTGTCAAAACCAGTACCATTTTTGTTGCCTCATCTGGGAAATATATCCTAGCAAAGATTAAAAAAAAAAAGGAGGGAGAGAAAGATTTAATATCTTTCTCATTATGCTTTAAATAATCAAATCCCTGGCCTATACTCATCCATACCCAGCTACAGATGTTCTCTAAATTGTCACATGTTTGTCATCTCTCCTTCCTCCCCTAAATGTTCCCAAACTAACAGGACATTAAATGAGAAAATGCCTTGCCATAAAATTTGCTTATTTCACTATTTATTTCCCTCCACATAGCATCCTTCTCATCATCTGTAATGTGCAATCAATCGCATACCCCCGGGAAGGTTGTTCATTGGTCATTTACATGATTAAAGAATGGAGAAAATGAGACACTTCAAAGAATAGAGGTGTTCTAATAACCTCCAATTTGAATCTCTTCTCACTACCTACCCCCCACTGACACAATGTATCAAATATCACTACCTTCACCCTCTCTCTGAAAGGTTTCAGGGTTTCCCTTATACAATGCTATATCTTATTTATTAAGGATGTCAGAAATACACCAGGTCATTAAGCCCTATGGGAATCCCTATTCTGACTGAAACAGAAAGATCACCATGGATACATCTTTGCTTCACTGGATGATCAGCATCAGCTGTTGAGCCAAGCTTGGGAGCCCTCTCAGACTGTTTATCACACAAATTATGTTAGGTAAAACCATAAATGCCACATCTTACTTAGTGTCACAGTGATCAGCCAACTTCCAATAGCTTTGTCTGGAAGAAGAGAAGTCAACAGTTCCCAGAATCTCCCATACCAATTTGAAAGGCCCTGGCCTTTAGCGACTGCCCTTACTATTAAGGAGATAAATGAAATTCTCCTGTAATCACCTCTACAGCAAAATTCACCCAAGTCCTGAGTTTAGCAGATGGAGGGAAAACAAAAAGTTGGAGCAAACCACCTTCAGGGGGAAGCTTAGAGTCCTTGCTTCCTTGATATTTTATGACACAAATATATGGCTTCTGCTAAATGCACATTCAACGTTGTAATGATGTCTGACTAGCTCTATGATGTGTTGAAACCCAGGTATTTTCCAAAAGAATGGTAATTGTTGCAGAATCTGAGTTGAGTTGATTGCTATCAAAGAAGCAAAAGACCTTAAGTGTGCGGTATGAGTTTGGTAGACACAGGGAGTCCCAGCCTCAGGCTGGTTTATTTGTTGGACTTACCACTTCTGTTGTGCGTTGTGCACCTTGAGCTCTACTCCAACCAACAGTTTCTGCTATTGGTAAGGAGAAAAGTAGGACTGGGAGGCAAAAAGTGTTGGAACTCATCTCAGAAATACTGAATGAGTAAGGTTCTAACTCAGAGTCAAGATGAGCTCTTCACTATCTAAGGAATTTGGTTTCAGAATTAATGCACAGGAAGAGACTGAATTCTTTACCATGAAGTAAAAGAAGGGCAAAAAGCTCCAAGTTTCGTTGTAGTTTCCCTGTGGAAGACCTTTCTTAAGAGCATCATTGGATAAGTTACTTTAAAACAAATCTTTCCAATTAAACCTCTATATGTATAACTTCGTTCTAGATAAAAGAGACTAAGTGAAAAGTTTCAGGGATATTTTTAAAAATAATTATTTATTTAATTTTATTTATTCATTCATTTTATTTTTTAATTTGACCAGAAAGACACAGAGAGAGACAGAGTGAAAGAGGGAAAGTGAGAAAGCAAGCCACCAGGTCTGAGACTTGAACCATGGTCGGCCATGTGGGAGTCCAGCG
>NW_006200185.1:195419-227780 GCF_000334495.1 Tupaia belangeri chinensis
CCATGTAGAAGTCCAGCCACCTTAACAATGACGCCACCTGCTGCCCCCCACAATTTTCTAAATATCTTTATTAGTGATTTTTAAAGAGAAGGAGAGAATCTATTAATTAGTTTTGCAGCCTTTTGATAACACATGTCGGTAGCCAGAATGTTAATTAGCTAAGCCCCACAGCAGTCTATCAACTACTTTTGCCTCCATTTACCAAAGGTTACTGAAACTCAGGGAGCTTAAGCAAACTAAGATCAAAGTGTGAAATAACAATAAAGAGCATTTGAAGTGAGACCTGATGTTTCCAAATCTTTGATACTGTATCTGATTCTGTGCTGTTTACCTCTGCAACTGTGAGGGTGAGTCTCACAGGCTGTTCCTGAAATGACTACGTGTGTTGGATTAGAGAAGCAGCAGGCCTGAAAAAATGAAAAACCAAGTTAATGCCTTTGGCTGACACAGCTATCTGAGGCTGGCAGGAAGCCTAAAATGGAGGAGTTATTGGGTGTTGCAACATGAGCTTGTGGAATGGGAAGCACAAGCTTGTGGAATCTCCTTTGTTGGAGGTGTTTAGGATACATAACCCTCTCTTTGGAGTTAAGTGAAATTTCGTTGGAATCAACAATTCGTTTACACAACAGTTCTTCTAAACTGTGATCACAGAGCTCTTGAAGGGTGGGGGTGATGGCTTGGGATCAGAGAAGCTACCTAGACTTATAAGCCCAATAAATATTTTCTGGACATTGAATAAATAATACATTTCTCACGTAAGTGTACATCTATTTTTCAAATGTATCTACATGTGACTGATACAACAATTGTTACTGAATTTCTAGCAACTTGTTTTCATTTGTGCATTTTCTCATTGAACATATAACAAAGTCCAAAGTGCTGATGGAGGATCCACAACTTTTCTTACACTTTTAATCTAAAATAACAGTGCTATATGAACTATACAGTCAACAAAGTTTTCTCTGGCTGAAGAACATTCTCTTATCCCAGAAAAACAATTCTGGACAACTCTATAAAAATCTCCCACTCCTGAAATAGAAAATAATTTGTTCTGGACTTCTTAGGACCAGAAAGACAAAACAAATCAGAATTCTGAGAGTGCAATGGCATGATTAAATAAGAAATGGATTACAGAGAATTCTTATAAAGAAAATTGAAGGGAGCATAAGTTTGAACAAGCACTAGCATGGGGTTAAAGAGGGATGGAATGATAGATAGTAGCATGAATACTTGGGAGATGTGAACACCAAGAATAGAGAAGTATTATTTTGCTGCATATGAGCTCCAAGTAGGCTATCTGCGATTAAAGTAAGAAACAGTAGGAAGTTTACAGTTTCCACAGGTACTTCCTATTTCATAGTGATCACAACACAATGAAATACAGAATAGAAATTAAAGAAATAAACCCATTGTGCACTTGATGTTGGAAAAGAGAACCGTGGAAAAGCTGTGAATGTCAAGGAAAGAACTAAAAAGAAATTTTATTAATTCAATCATTTATAAGATATCTGGAAACTATTTTGAAACAACTTGTTGCAAGTTTGGTACAAATATAAGCCAAAGTTCAAAATGATCACGTGCTTACAGAAGAAAGTCCTATAAAATATGATGGTTTGTGAGATACTAACAATGCTTGTATATATAAATATATATATATACATATATATATATATAAAACAAAATACATATGACATGAAATTTAACATTTTAACTACTTGAAAGTTCAGTAATACTAAGTATATTCACACTGTTGTGAGTCAAATCTCCAGAAACTTTCCATCTTGTAAATCTGAAACTATATACATTAAACAGCAATTCCCTTTTTCCTCCTCTCCCTAAACCCTGGTAACCACCATTTCACTTTCTGTATCTATGAATTTGACTACTTTAGATACCTTATGTAAGTAGAATGATCTTTTTGTGACTAACTTATTTCAGTTTAGCATAATGTCCTCAAAGTTCATCCATAAAGGAGTATGTGACAGTATTTCCTTCCTTTTTAAAGCTGAATAATATTCCACTGTATGTACATTTCATATTAGGTTTATCTGTTCATCCATCCATGGACATTTGGGTTGCTTCCATTTCTTGTCTAGTGTTAGTAATGTCCCAGTGTTTTTGGCTTGTATTCCTCTGGAACTTAGTACATTTATATGAATGCATATAATGTTTGCTGTTCTTTCCTAACTAAAGGTGTAAAGAATCAACTGATTAAAACTAGCCTTTTCTCTCTCAAGAAAACATATCAAATAAATAAATAAAAGTTCTATCACTAGTAGCCAGACAAAACAAACAGGCAGAAAAATCCCTGAACTCTTGAGCATTCAATGACCAAACAGGACATTTGTTAAACTATAGCTTTTTTTTTTTCTTTTTCTTCCAAGTTCATCTATTTCTTCCATGGGAGGGAGAATCTCCCAGAGAGAGAAAGAGAAAGACAGAGTTACCCAAAATGGTCTTCATGCCATCATTGACTCTGTCTCAGTAGGTTCCTGGTGACCCCTGGGTGGTCCTAAGGAGCAAACTCAGGACCTTTTCATGTGGGTCCAGTTGTCCGACTATTACACCACTGTCCAACTGTAAACAATAAGGTCTTAAGTTTATGCCTTGTCTTGAAAAGAGAAGACATGGCCAGCAGGTGGCATAGTAGTTAAAGCGCTGGATTCTGATATGTCCAAGTCACAGACCAGGAAGCTTGAAACTCATGCCAGGCATTGGCTTATATGTGCTCAAAATCCCAAGAGGAGAATAAAGAAGAAGGGATTGCAGCCTGACCATCTACCCTAAGATGCAATTTCTCACTTTTGCCCTGTCTTTCTCTGTCTTTTTCCAGGAAGTGCACACGCCCTATGGCAAAAACCTGAAGAAATGGGGGTGGGGGAGGCAATATATGCTCACATATCAAGAATTTAAAATACAAAATTTATGTGTAGTGTTATGTAACTTTTTTTTCCCCTCAGAAACAATGCAATAATATAGCCTTGATAGAATTTAGGTTATTTGACAATCATTTCCTTCAAAACAGTGGTTTCCAAGACTGGTTAAGAATTGGAATCCCCTAAACACTTAAAAGTCTGAATTACTAATTCTCATCCATAGCTTCTAAATCATAAACTCTAGGGTTGAGAACCACTGTTTCATTCAGTTTGATCTACACACTCCGACTGTAGTATACTGTGTAAATCATCAATCCATCCTCTTTTGTTATCTTGGAGTCTAAAGTCTTTCCAGGAAGTCACTGGTTTCTTCTTTATCAGTCTATTTTATCATAGCTCTTTTGCGTTTCTGAGCCCCTTCCCTGTTAGCACTCCATCACTCTGGGCTTCATCTTCCAAAGCCACTGACCATTGCTTTCAGTGGCCATCCTTGACTTGTCACGTTACTTATCCCCAAGGCAACATCCTTCTTTCCCTTTTGTGGATCACAGCCTCTGGGATTCTCAAGGTAGTAATTTGTCAAACTGCTAAATTATTCATTGAGATGTGCCAACAGGTCACCCCTCTGCTCTGAAGTGATAGCTTCCTCTTGTCAGAAGCTTTCAATGACCATTCTCCTGCTTTTAGAATCTTTCTCTCTGTCAAAACCAGTACCATTTTTGTTGCCTCATCTGGGAAATATATCCTAGCAAAGATTAAAAAAAAAAAGGAGGGAGAGAAAGATTTAATATCTTTCTCATTATGCTTTAAATAATCAAATCCCTGGCCTATACTCATCCATACCCAGCTACAGATGTTCTCTAAATTGTCACATGTTTGTCATCTCTCCTTCCTCCCCTAAATGTTCCCAAACTAACAGGACATTAAATGAGAAAATGCCTTGCCATAAAATTTGCTTATTTCACTATTTATTTCCCTCCACATAGCATCCTTCTCATCATCTGTAATGTGCAATCAATCGCATACCCCCGGGAAGGTTGTTCATTGGTCATTTACATGATTAAAGAATGGAGAAAATGAGACACTTCAAAGAATAGAGGTGTTCTAATAACCTCCAATTTGAATCTCTTCTCACTACCTACCCCCCACTGACACAATGTATCAAATATCACTACCTTCACCCTCTCTCTGAAAGGTTTCAGGGTTTCCCTTATACAATGCTATATCTTATTTATTAAGGATGTCAGAAATACACCAGGTCATTAAGCCCTATGGGAATCCCTATTCTGACTGAAACAGAAAGATCACCATGGATACATCTTTGCTTCACTGGATGATCAGCATCAGCTGTTGAGCCAAGCTTGGGAGCCCTCTCAGACTGTTTATCACACAAATTATGTTAGGTAAAACCATAAATGCCACATCTTACTTAGTGTCACAGTGATCAGCCAACTTCCAATAGCTTTGTCTGGAAGAAGAGAAGTCAACAGTTCCCAGAATCTCCCATACCAATTTGAAAGGCCCTGGCCTTTAGCGACTGCCCTTACTATTAAGGAGATAAATGAAATTCTCCTGTAATCACCTCTACAGCAAAATTCACCCAAGTCCTGAGTTTAGCAGATGGAGGGAAAACAAAAAGTTGGAGCAAACCACCTTCAGGGGGAAGCTTAGAGTCCTTGCTTCCTTGATATTTTATGACACAAATATATGGCTTCTGCTAAATGCACATTCAACGTTGTAATGATGTCTGACTAGCTCTATGATGTGTTGAAACCCAGGTATTTTCCAAAAGAATGGTAATTGTTGCAGAATCTGAGTTGAGTTGATTGCTATCAAAGAAGCAAAAGACCTTAAGTGTGCGGTATGAGTTTGGTAGACACAGGGAGTCCCAGCCTCAGGCTGGTTTATTTGTTGGACTTACCACTTCTGTTGTGCGTTGTGCACCTTGAGCTCTACTCCAACCAACAGTTTCTGCTATTGGTAAGGAGAAAAGTAGGACTGGGAGGCAAAAAGTGTTGGAACTCATCTCAGAAATACTGAATGAGTAAGGTTCTAACTCAGAGTCAAGATGAGCTCTTCACTATCTAAGGAATTTGGTTTCAGAATTAATGCACAGGAAGAGACTGAATTCTTTACCATGAAGTAAAAGAAGGGCAAAAAGCTCCAAGTTTCGTTGTAGTTTCCCTGTGGAAGACCTTTCTTAAGAGCATCATTGGATAAGTTACTTTAAAACAAATCTTTCCAATTAAACCTCTATATGTATAACTTCGTTCTAGATAAAAGAGACTAAGTGAAAAGTTTCAGGGATATTTTTAAAAATAATTATTTATTTAATTTTATTTATTCATTCATTTTATTTTTTAATTTGACCAGAAAGACACAGAGAGAGACAGAGTGAAAGAGGGAAAGTGAGAAAGCAAGCCACCAGGTCTGAGACTTGAACCATGGTCGGCCATGTGGGAGTCCAGCGTCCTTATCCACCACGCCACTTGCCAGCCCTGTGGGGATATTGAGATACACAATGGAGCATTGTTTGTGTAGCTAGCTAAAAGAATAATAAATAAAATTCTAAACAAGCAGATCTATAAAGGTAAAAGTAAATGACAAAAACATCTTATCAAGAAAATCAAGAAACTTCTGTTTTCTATATAAACAATTAAGAGTCTTCACCAAGTGAATTTACCAATACAGACAAACCTATGCATTTCAAGAGCTCTTAATTTGAGAATTAAGACAAACAGATAAAAATCAATCTGTTATAAGAAAGAGAGCAGATTCTCAGTCCAATTACTGAATAAGTGATGAAAATAAACTCAAAGCTTTGAACTATGACAAACAGAGCAAATAAGGTTATGTAGAAAGATAAGATTGGCATGAAAACGAGGTCTCTAGGTCAAAAGATGAGGAAATATTTCTAAGATTCAAGTGTTTGTTTGTTTGTTTGTTTGTTTTTGTTTGTTTGTTTGTTTTTTTAATTACAATGGACCCACCAGGTAGAGTGCTGGTTAAGACACTAGATTCCCACATGGCGAGACATGGTTTGTGACCAGATTGCCAGCTTGAACATCATGCTGGGTACTTGCGAGGGCATGCCCAAAATTCTGAGAGATTGAATAAGAAGGCATTGCAGCATGGCATCCCCCTTAGGAGGTGACTTCTCACTTTCTCTGTCTCTCTCTGGTGAGCAAACCACCCCTCCCCCCCAAAAAAGCCTACAATCATGAAGAAAGGAAAGGTTGTATATATGTCTTGAGTAGAAAAACAAAACAAAACAAAAAATATGTATACACTCTAATATTACACCAGTTAGCAAAAATCTTGTAAGCAGGAGGAAGAGAAACCCCAGTGAGAGTAAACACCTACTACATAGGGGCTTTATCATCAAAGATCAATGCACACCCAAGGGATATTTTAGCAAGTTTTTTAAACACAAGGATCAAAGGCAAAATCCAAAAGAAAGCAAAGCAAAATAAGCATATTGCTCTATTTGAAGACACAGCAAAAGAGACATTAAGAAAAGGACAGAAGATGAAAGAGGTAACATAAATTTTGGTCATTGAAAAATGTTGAAGACCATTGGATTATGGATTCAGCAGAAAGATGACATTTTGTCTATGAAGTCTCCCACCTTGGGATTCTGCAAATTTGGGAATAAGGCTGCCTTTATGGGTGTGTACGCTGCATAGTCATGGAGGGCCCCAGACTTAGAAGGGCTGCGCACCTGCTGTCATGCTCTGCCATTGCTCTCCTGAAATTTTACACAGTTTTCCTACAAGAACCCCACATTTTCGTTTTTCCTGGGCCCACAAATTATGTTATCAATACTGGCTAAGAAACTCATACCTGAGGAGTTTTTAGAAAGGGAGAAAAGGGAGCAAAGGAGAAAAACATAGTCTAATTAAAAGAAACAAACAAAAAAATGAATATAAGTTGCCGTTACTTCTAGGCTCGAATTTTTGTAATAATTTTTTAAACTACCAGTCCATGAATTAAAAAAAAAACCATCCCACATTAACGTTCTAAAATTTCCTCATTCTGTTAGGAGTTTTTGGGTTTTGTTCTGCTTTGTAAGGTGAATTTTCTTCTTTATGTTTCACATTTTAAAATCCAGTTTCTGCGGACTAACAGATGGCATATTAGCTGTGTTGCTGGACTCTCACGTGGTCAACTGCAATTGGGTCCCAGACTCAGAGGCTTAAAATTCACACTAGGCACATGTGTGCGTATGCCCAAAATCCTGAGAAGAGAGTGGAGAAGGGATTGTGGTGTGGTCATCCATCCTGGGAGCTGATTTCTCACTTTCTATCTCTCTGGTGAGCACACATGCCCTATAGCAAACAATCCCTCACTGAAAAAAAAGTGAATTTTCTGGGATCGGTAGGTGGTGTGGTAGATAAATCACTGAACTTCCACATGGCCGACTGTGGTCTGAGTCCCGGACCTGGAGGCTTACCACTTTCTCTCTCTCTCTCTCTCTCTCTCTCTCTCTCTCTCTACTCTCCCTCTCTCTTGTGCATGGGCCTCTAAGAGCAATTTAAAAAAATTATAACAATAATAAAGTTAAATAAATAACTCTTTGAAAAATCAGTTTCTAATATTTTCAGCACTAAAAATGGCTTTGAGCCGAACACTTATCAATTCTTTCATTAAGTAGTATTTGAGGATTTGGAATCCGCAAAGGGAATGGAAATAGTTGAAACCATCCTAGGACACTTGAATTTCTGAACTGGATGCAGTTGTGTTACAAGAAATTCACAGAAAATGGTCCTCTCAGCCACTACTGAATTACAAATAGTTTTCAACATCAACTTATTGCTTCAGGGATCTCAAAAGCAAGAGGTGTTGTCATTCTAATTGCTTAAAAATTCCCATTTGATGTCCAAGGGCTTAAACTAGGGCCTGATGGGTGATTTTATTATAGCTAAAGGCAATCAACTAAACAAATCATTAACAAGATGCTTGCCTTAAGTGTTGTGTGGCCACCAAGGACATTTTACAGCTCAATCCTTTTGAAAAACTACATAAAACTTAGTGAAGGGAGATGAATAACTTTCAGATTCTTTAATGACCTATTGAATGCAAAGATGGATCCATCCTCCTTGTCTGTCACTACTATTCAAGTAAGGCAGAGGCTTGTGATGTTTGCAAACTCAACTGGAAAGTAACAGATCACCTACAAAAAGTGTGTATGTTTTTACTTCAACCAGAAAAAATATATAATTCAAGGTTTTATTATATTTGAACTTTTTTAGTTTGAACATGTCTGTATCAGCTACTATTAGAACAAAAATGCTAGCTAGCATTACCTGGGTCTTCTCCCAGCTCTATGGAAATAGGAACATGCTTAGAATATAGATGATACAACAATGAATTTTTTCCTACACCCCCATTCTTTATGTGAGGTGCTATGTGATATTGTTTAAGATGAATTTAATTAACTGTTGAAAGATCTGCACTGCTGTCATCTCCAAGCTTGTAACGTTCTGAAAAAAATGTTTTGTTTTGTTTTTTCTTAACTGAGTAGCTTTCTCTTCCTGGAGAAAGAGAACACCAGCAGGACTTCCCCACAATTCATCACAATAACAGTAATGATGGCCAACATGTATTTTGTGCTTAGAATTGTCCAATGTTTTGTATGCATTATGTCCCTGAATCCTTGAAACCTGACTTTACAGAGGAGGAAACCAACACTTAGCAAAGACACACTGTGAATAAAAGGTAGAGACAAATTTGAAAGCAAGCCTATTTCGACTCTAGAGCCGGTCCATTTCATTTCTAGAATGTTTGAGCAGTCTCAATGTCTCTCAGCAAATGGCCAGGCATACTTTGAACACAAAGGTAGAGGTGTATTTCACATGTGGCATATATAATACAAGATAACTAAGTTTAGAAAATCCACATAAACATCTACAGTTTTTGTCACTTCTCTGTTCACAAAACTTTGTCTAGCATAACAAATTGCTTAGCTGAATTCAAAGCCATCTATGAACTAGCCCCATCCACATTTTTTATTCTTATATTTTCCTACCCTTTTTCTAGTATTTTCTGATTTAAAAACTCATTGAACAACAACAACAAAAGCAGAAGGAGCCTGTGTTAGTCAGTTTGGGCTGCCGCAACAAAATACCATACTCTGGGTGGCTTCAACAGGAATTTATGTCTCACAGTTCTAGAGGCTGAGAAATCTATAGCAAAGTACTGGCCAATTTGGCTCCCCAGTAAGGGCTACATTTCTAGCCTGATTACAACCTACTTACATTTACACAATCTTTCTTTCAGCTTCAAAGGCTTATGGTCATTCCCTGAACAAATGCCATATCATGCATTTTACATTTTATGATCCCTCCTCTAAACTTCCATAGTACTATACCTTGAGACATCCCTGCAACTTAGGGCTTTTTTTTCCCCGTTATTTGCACATACATCTTCTCCCTCACACTGTGTTTAATTCCAGGATTGGTGTCATATGTATTTTTGTAACACCTAATACAGTGCCTTTCACATAGTAAGCAACTGACAAATTGTTCAGTATTTACTGAATATTAATAAAGTTGTAAAATCACAACAGGAATATGTTTGGACTAATTCTAGAACTGCTAAGTTAAAAAAAAGATACAGGTTTGTTCATTCATCTTATAGAAGAACTTTACTTTTTATGGCTGAAAAATTCTGGTATAAATTATACAATGATATAACAAAAATCTGTGTATGAAGTCTTATTTAAAAAGATGTGGAAGGTTTAATCAGTCATTAACAGATTAAATGTTCTAGAAACTGTAAATACAATGGTGATTTCCTAGAATGTTGGCTTCCTTTCAAAAATGTCATTGACAAGCATGTTTGGAGGTAACCTATAACCTGCGAATACATCAAAGAATAATGTAAACAGGATGTGATGACATAAAATAACATGAGACATAAATATCCTCTATATTATGTTCACTGCCCATCATGGAACGTAATACTACTGCAATTATTAAGGTACGTTGAGCAGCCTGGATTTCATCATTTTATATTGTGAAATATATATGTGTGTGTATGTGTGTATGTATGTGTATTTGATAACTTTACCATGAAATCACTGGAAATATAATTTTATAAAAGAAAACTGTTATATCTCCGTTCAGGATTTCTCCTTTCATTCTAGAGAAATCCAATAATCTATTCAGGAACATTCTCCTTTCTCTCAGAGCAATCCTGAAAACATATAGGTCAATCCAATGATAGTGAAACGACAGGGCCTATTCTTTTCACTGTTGGAATCAGTGAGCTATAAGCAGTTTTGAAATCTTTTTGTTATAGAGATGGCAATTTGCTAGAGATGGACTTAAACATTTACAATGAAGGCTATTGTTTTTCTTCTAGAACAGATGCTTTAGCTCCTACCGAGAACTATTAGAGGACCTTAGAACATATGTAAAGAAAATGTAGGGGTAGCAAAGATTCTGTTGGGAATTTAAGAGGGCAACACAGGTTGAAGAATTTTCAATTATAAAGACTGAAGTTATTAGGTAAAATGTATGATATAACCAGAAGTTGTTTATATTTAAAGTTGAGTATTAGATTCCACCTGCAAACTATCCCAGTTGTCCTTAACCTGTGGCAGTACCTTCCACATCTGAAGTCTAAGATTATTAGTGTTTTATTGCAAATCTCCTGGACTGTCATCTTGGAAATGATATACTCAAAAGTATCCTGAAACCATCCCACAACTAACCCTTCTGCCTATATCAGAGCTGATACCTTCTTCAGAAAGATCCACTGACCTTCCTTCATGTGGGAGAAAAAGCTATAGGAAAATGGCTGTTACCAAGGACAATGAGGGGACTCTTGTTTGAAAAACAAATAGAGTCACAATGTCCATCTCACTAGCTAGCTAAGAACTACGGGCTGTGGGAAAAAAATAAGAGGAAGATAAATTTTAATAGTGAGATTGGGGGACCAGCAGATGGTATAATGGGTATGTAGCTGGACTCCCATGTAGTCAACCTTAGTTCAAATCCTGGACCAATGGCTTAAAACTAAGGCTGGGCATGTGTGTGTGCATGCCCAAAATCCCAAGAGGAGAATAGAGGAGAAGGTATTGCAACATAGCCAGCCCCTCTCTCTCTCTCTCCTGTCTCTCTCTCTTTGCACACACACCCTATAGCAAAAAAAAAAAAAAAAAAAAGAAAAAGAAAAACCAAAAATTCTCTTAAAAAAAAAAAGTAGTGAGGTTGGTAGAGAGAAATTCAGAGAGTTCCATGGGACAGGCAAGGGGACATAATGCTGAGTCTCACAGAGGGAGCCTTGGACAGTCAGGAACAAGGAACAGACAGGGTGAGAGAGGCCCAAAGTGGAGAGCAGGAACCCAAAACAAACTCATCTGCTGTACAATTTTGAAAAAAAAAATCTGTTTCATTGAGAAATAATTCACGTACAGTAAAACATGATCTTTTAAATTATACAGATAGTAGATAACCCAGTTGTTATGATGGTCAAGCATTTTAGAAAATCCACGATGTTTCCTAGAACACAGCAAATTAAATAAAAAATAATTTTCAGGGAGCTGGCAGGTGGCATGGTGGTTAAGATACTGAACTCCCACATGGCAGACCATGGTTCAAGTCCCGGGCCTGGTGGCTTGCTTTCTCACTTTCCCCTTCTCTTACTCTTTCTGTCTCTTTGATCAAACTAAAAATAATAATAATAATAATAACAAATAAACTAAAATAGATAAATAATTTTTAAAATAATAATTTTTAGGATATTGTTTTTCTAATTTATTTTACTTTAGGATCTTGCCTTTTAACATACAATTTCAGAATATTTCCATACCAGGATATGTAGATTTACCTCATTTCTATTAATGACTCAATAAATTTGATAAGTAAGATGAAATAAACTAAACCCTCAAAGCCACAAAGTACTGGGCCAGCAGGTAGCATGGCGGTTAGGGTGCTGGATTCTCACATGGCTGACCACGATTCAAGTCCTGGACTCAGTGTGTGCATGCCCAAAGTCACAAAAGGAGAATGAAGAGGAATGGACTATGGTGTGACCATCCCTCTGGGGTGGGGGTGGGGGGGTCATTTCTCACATTCTCTGTCTTTCACTTTCTCCCCAGTGAGACATGTGCCCTATGGCAAAAATCTTAAGAAAAAAAGTGACAAAGTACTGAAACTTCATTCAGGGATAGATAACCTTAATAGCCTTATATTTATGAAGTAAATTAAACTTACAGTTAAAAACCTTTTGAAAAAGAAAACACCAGGCCCAGATGGCTTCACTGCTGTTTTACCAAGCATTTAAGGAGGAAATAATATCAGTTATGCCAACTCAAAATAAAGAAATCTGACTTCAACTTGTCAAGGAAGCAAAGGATAAACCAGTCAGGAGCAAAGCCTTAAGACTGCAATCAATGCCCCAATATGGTGGAGTTTGGGATTTTCTTTTCTAGGGAAATTGTGAAAGGAGAGTTATGAAAGTTTATTTTCCCCTAAGAACTCACAACATTGGTTTACAAGAAGAGTATAAATTTCAGAGTGGCTTTTTATGTTTCACATATTATACTTATGTTTCAGTTACCATAGCTATAGGCAGGAGGTGGGGTTACAATAAACATGAACACACTCTTTGGTAACCTAGGGTACTTTTATTTAAATCCAGCTGGCCAGTCAATTCTTAGTAAAGTGTCCTTGAGCAATCACTTCAGAGGGGTGTGCTGTGGGGGACTTAACTGAGACTTCATATGCTTATCACTCTGAGGCCATTTTTTACCCAAACTTCCTCATTCTTAGACAGCCTTTTGCGTTCTTCTCAAGGACTTACATTTGTTAACATTTTTAGCACAACTAATTAGGTTTCTATGACTACAATCTTTGGTGCCACAGCCCAGAACATGTACGTTAGTTTACAGGTCAAAGAGTTTCAGCCAGTCTGTGAGAGCTTCTTCTAAATTTCCTAAAAATCCTAAGGTCATAGTAAGCGTAGCTAATATGCTAAGTCCACATACCTCTCAAGGCCTAATTAATTTCAAATGCTGTACAATTTCTATTTCCTTTCTTAATTATACATAATCTCCTCCAGAAAATTGAAGAGAGAAAACACTTCTCAAGTGATTCTATGAGACCAACATTACCCTCATATCAAAATAAGACAAAGGCATTACAAGAAATGTACAGGTCAGTGTCTCTCACAAACGTAGATCTATCACAGCAGCATAAAGAGTACGGAACATTTAATACATGTTTCCAAAAATACTAGTACAAGTACACAAATGTGCACAGCATAATGTAGTGTTCAATGTTGAAGAAGATGAAGATGAATAGGAGTATATCATTGATTTGATGACTGTACCCTGCATGCATACCTTAAAAAATTCTATAGCCTACACAGATATACATCAATTATATGTACGCCAGTAATCATAATTAAAATTTAAAAAGAAAAAAAATGTAAACATTTCTAAAATGTTAACAAAGAGAATCCAATGATACCGTAAAAGGATTGTATGTTATGACCAAATGGGATTTATCCTAGGAATGCAAGGGTGTTTTAAAATTCAAAAATAAATCAATGTAATCCTCTTCTAAATTTCCTAAAAATCCTAAGGTCATAGTAAGCGTAGCTAATATGCTAAGTCCACATACCTCTCAAGGCCTAATTAATTTCAAATGCTGTACAATTTCTATTTCCTTTCTTAATTATACATAATCTCCTCCAGAAAATTGAAGAGAGAAAACACTTCTCAAGTGATTCTATGAGACCAACATTACCCTCATATCAAAATAAGACAAAGGCATTACAAGAAATGTACAGGTCAGTGTCTCTCACAAACGTAGATCTATCACAGCAGCATAAAGAGTACGGAACATTTAATACATGTTTCCAAAAATACTAGTACAAGTACACAAATGTGCACAGCATAATGTAGTGTTCAATGTTGAAGAAGATGAAGATGAATAGGAGTATATCATTGATTTGATGACTGTACCCTGCATGCATACCTTAAAAAATTCTATAGCCTACACAGATATACATCAATTATATGTACGCCAGTAATCATAATTAAAATTTAAAAAGAAAAAAAATGTAAACATTTCTAAAATGTTAACAAAGAGAATCCAATGATACCGTAAAAGGATTGTATGTTATGACCAAATGGGATTTATCCTAGGAATGCAAGGGTGTTTTAAAATTCAAAAATAAATCAATGTAATCCACTCAACTAACAAACCAAAAACTAAGTACAGATGATCATTATATGTAGTAAAAGCTTTCACCAGAATCCAACATCCAAACTTGATAAATGATGAGCAAGCCAAGAACAGAAGGGAACTTCCTCAATTTGATAAATAGCATATTCTAAAAACCTATAGTTAACATCGTAATTGATAGTGAAGGACTGAATGTTTTCTTCCTAGGACAAGTAAAAAGGCAAGATGTATATCCTCGTCACTGCTCTTCAACTGAAAGTTCTTTTTGGTGCAATAAACAATAAAAAAGACACAAAATGCACACATATTAAAGAGGAAGCAAACTGTCTTTATTTTCAGTTGACATAATTATTTATATGTAAAATGTAATGGAATCAGGACCAGCAGTTGGCATAATGGCTATATCTCTGGACTCCAATGTAGTTGACCATGGTTTGAGTCCCTGAACTGGTGGTTTTAACTCATGCCAGGGCACGTGTGCGTGCATGCCCAAGATCCCAAGATGAGAATGAAGAAGAAGGGACTGTGGCATGGCCATCCCCCTGGTGGATGAAGGCATTTGATACCTTGTAATGGAAAATGTAATGGAATCTATAAAATCTACAATGTACTAGACTGATAGGTGAGATTAGTAAAGTTTCAGAGTATAAGATCAGTATACTAAATAATTGTCTCTATATATTAACAACAAATAATATGAATTTGAAAATTTAATATGCAATTTACAAAAGCATCTAATACATGAAATGCTTAAAGACAAATCTGACACTAAAAGTACAAAATATTGCTGAGTAAAATTAAAGATCTAAATACATGGGGAGATATGTTCACAAGGGAGAAGATTCAATTTGGTTAAAATGCCAGATTTCTTGAAACTCACTAATGATTATAATGTGATTCCAGTCAAAATTCTAGTGGATTTTATGTTGAGTTTGAAAGCTGGTTTACAATTCAGATGGCAATGTACAGGGCATAGAATAGCCAAAATAACTTTGTAAAAGAAAATTAGAAGGTTAATGCTACCTTTTTAAAAGTCTCAATATAATGCTATCATGATTAAAGCAGTGTGATATTAGCATAAAGATAGATAAACAGACCCATGGCTGGGCCAGCCAGTGGCATGAAGTTTAAGGGGCTGAATTCCAAATGGGTGATTGTGTGCTCTGAATTCAAACCATAGGCTCAAAAACAGACTGGATGCATATGCATGCCCAAAATCCAGAGAGGAGAATGGAGAAGGGATTGCCACATGGCTATATGCTCTAGTGGTGCTTTCTCTTCTCTCTCTCTCTCTCTCTCTCTCTCTCTTTCTCTTTCTCTCTCAGATGAGCCCACACACCCTATAACAAATTTCAAAAATATACAACCATGGCACAGAATTGAGACTTGAGAAATATACCTTATAAATATGTTTGAGTGTTTATTACAGAGGTGCAAGTTAGTGGAGAAATAATAGATTTTTCAACAAATGGTGCTAGAGCAATTGAATGTCCATATGCAAAACAAATCAAACTTTTATCCATATGCTTGCACCATTCACAAAAATTAACTAAAAATGTATCATTGGCATGACTGTTAAGCATAAAACTATAAAACTTTTATTTAGGAAATACAAGAGAAATTGTTGGGACCTTGGTTAAGCAAAGATTTTCAGATATGACACACCAAAACACAAATCATAAAATAATAAACACATAAATTGGACTTAATCAAAATTTAAAAGTTCTATTCTCTCAAAGAAATTGTTAAGAGAATGAAAATAAAAACTACAGAATAAAAGAAAATAACTGTAAATCAAATATTTATCAAGGAACTTATATCCAGAATATTTATCTATATTTGTAAGGACACAAATAAGGGGCCAGTGGATTGTGTGGTGGTGGTTAACGTGCTGGATTCCCACATAGCCAACCATAGTTTGAGTCCCAAACCTGGCAGCTTGCTTTCTCACTTTCCTCTCTCTCTCTGTCTCTTTCTGGTGAGCACATGTGCCCTGTAGCAAATTTTTTTAATAAAAATATAAATCAAATAAATAATTCTTAAAAATAACAAATGGCAAATAAGCTATGAAAATATATTTGACACTGTTACTCATTAGGAAAATACCAATTAAACTCTGTTATGACAATAAGAATTTACTCAAAATGAAAACGCAAGGCAAAAGAAGAAAATCCAGAAAAGAAAAGAAGGCAGTGGAGGAAAGGACAAGAAAGGAGAGAGAAGAGGAGAAGGAGGTGGCGGGCTAAGAGTAGAGGATGTAGGCAATGGAATGAAAAGAACGGAAAAGGTCAGTTTAGCTTCTGGCAACACATATTGAAGTGAAAAGGCGGTTTATCTCCTCTTTCTGCAGGTGGGAGTTGCACCAGCTCTTTTGTATCTCTGGTGGGATTCCCTGGCAGGCCAATAGGGCAAAAATCTTTGTTGAGATTTTCAACATCTGGAATCTTAAGAGTCAGCAGCCTCTAGGGCATGGTATCAATCAATGTAGAGCAGTCATTTGCACTTGTTAGTTTGTAAGAGGGAATCAATTTAAATACAGACAAGGCATCAAATGCCTTCATTCCATTAGACAAAAAGCTAGATAAGCCTCCTGCCTAAATGAACAATCAAGGAGGACATCTTAGATGTATGTAACTCTAGTTGATTAGGTATTTTTTCCCCTCCATTTCTCTTAAAGACATCAGCTAGCATATTGTCTCAGGAAGGATACTTTCCCAATGAAGAGACAAGGAAAGGAAGGTCTCCTATGAGGCAGAAGATAAGAGGTTAAAAATACCCTTTCTTGAATTTGTTTTAGTACAATTATTGATTTTTGAATTTAAGATATATTTTAAGAATTTTTTTCTTCTTCTCCAGTTCTCCAGCAGTAGGGTAAATGTCTGACAAAATACTTCACTTATGGTCAGCAAATTATTACAATATTTTTCTTTTGATACTGAGTTCTGTGGCTATATTTTTTTTAATTTTTTTTTTTAGCTATTCTCTTTAAGGGCCCACATCACATCAAAGAGATACTTTTAAAAATAACAAACAAGCTACTGGCCACAGGAATAAAGATTCAGCACAAATAGAACACATCCTGTACTTATAGGCACATTTAAATAGGCAGCAGTAAATGTTGGCAGCTGTATTTTGTGCGTTTGAGGACACACTAGCTGGCCCGTCCAATAAGAGACACAGAGCCAGGATAGCTCTTGGCATGTGAGTCCTGCTCAAGGTTCAGTTCACATGGGAGTGCTACTCTTACATCCTGCTTTCAGTGTAGCAATTTCTCAGGTTTTAGTAAGAGAGGTAGCTGCTCTCACACTGACCCTGTCTTACAGCCATCCTGGGGGCTGGTCTTGGTGAACAATCTCTTCTCTGCTTCCCTCTGTATGGATGGTATGCCAGCATCACTCTGGGAGGCTTCTAAGTTATCAGCCTGCACTCTGCTCTTCACCATGAAAAATCCAGGCAGAAGCTGCTCCTCACAGCCATACTGTATCTACTGCAACTTCTCTACCAGTCACCCTCACCCTATTCCCTGCCCTGATCTCTGGGGTGGACTGTGAGAGGGTGTGGAGTCAGACACATGTGTTCTTCGGGTAGAAACCAGGATCCTCCCAGGATTGACTAGAAGATTGTCACTGTCAGAGGTAAGGATTGAGAGGAGCAGTGCACTTGCTGTGTGCTCTTGGAGGAGACTTTGGTTAAGCTATTTGGGCAAGAAATACACCTTTAAGGGTAAAGTCATTTGAATATTTCCTAACCTACATCACTATGGAAGAAGCAACACAGGAACAGACAGATCAAATTTGAAGCTGGCTCATCTTGGTTTGCAAGCCAACTCTGTTTGATCATGGCAAATCACTTAACTTTCTGTGCCTCAGTGTCCTCATCTATAAAATGAGAATAATAATCTTAACCACCATTCTGAGCATTAAATGAATTGATTAATATATGAAGCACTTAAAGTAGGGCCTTGACATTTCAAGCATAATTCTTTATTACTATGATCTTGGTAACTTCTCATGACCTTGCTATGAAGCTTCACGGTCACATACAATCTCTCCCCCAAAGCAAACACACATGCACACACACACACACACACACATTTTATTCACTCTGAGCAGACTCTACAGTCATACTCATTTTAGTTTCATGAACAAATTCTGAAGCTGGGAAATGAAAAGGTCAGCCTACAACCAAACAATTACTTTGTTGATCCTTAATGGACATTAACCAGTTCATCTTGGTTTGAGCATAGAATTTGGCATTTCTCTTTTAATGGAAGAAGGTTAATCCAGCCCAATCATAACACACTTAGACTGGACAGATTTATTGGATTGCTTTCTTTTGGGAGGATATGAATCTTTTAAAACACTTACATAAAACAATTGCCCTTTGAACTCCAGACTAATAATTTAGTGAATTACTTCACTATTTCTAGATGCTCTGATAACAGAGGTTAATGGGACAGCTACACAAACAGGCAAGAAGTTGGATGAAAGAAGACTCCCCAAATTCACAAACTGAGACAAAATGACCAGATATCTACCTCCAAGGTAGTTCTACTCTTTTGATATGATGTAAAGTACTAAATTTAATATTAGGTAAAGCACAATGTTATTTGAAGTACTAAGGATGTGCGTCAGTTAAACAACATTATATCCAAGAGATAGCATCGGGGAACAAGAAACTAAGCAACAGCCTGCAGAAAAGAAGCAGTAAGTAAAACCCTGGTAACTGGCTTAGTTGCAATAGCAGTGACAGTGAAATGGAAAGGAGCTGCTAAGGACTGAATCCCTGTTCCAGCCAGCCGCAATACATACCTGACTCCAGTGATTCCTTATAACATTCGATATAGTTATATTATTCATGTTATTTCCAATTTGTAGACACAGAAACTGGGGTCCAGAAAGATTTTTCAATATGTGCTGAGAACACCAAGGAGGAAGTGGCCAAGCTATGACCTGACATTCAGTATGATGCTGATATTTGCACTAGTCTACCAGTTCAAAATTTGATGATCCAATACTCTACAGAAAGCCTCCAAGCTACACATGCCTTCTCAGTAGAATAATTGTTCTTGAAATTTCACCAATGCCCTAGAATTCCATATGGTATATGAAAGGGGTAGGTGGGAGATAAAACGTGGTAAGAGAAAGTAAATGAAGCACAAAAGAAAAAACATTCAAGGAAATTTTTAGGACTGTGTGTATACCCAAGGTCATGACATCTCAGGAATGATCTGAGAGTCTGAGAGAATGAGAGACAAAAATAAATAAATAAATAAATAAACTCCTTGAACTATGATTGCAGCGTTTAAACCACACACACAAATGCAGTGATAAAGGATAAAGATAAGTGTGCTTGGAGGTGTGTCCTGGCATGTTCAGTAACCCAGGCAACTGAAGCTATGCTCTAAGTCCCATCTTCTAGATCCCTGAAATGCTCAGTTAGGGCAACCTCTGTCCTGTCTCTGTCTGTCTCTTTCTCTTTAGTTTTTTTTTTTTTTAATTTTTAAAACACTTCTTCTCACCACAAACTTTTTTCTCTTACTAATTTCAGAAGCCTTTTTAAATCTGAGGTGTGTACTGGTATGTTTATGCAGTGTTCTGGTGTGCCATGTGATTTTCAATTTTTACCTTTAAAAATTTTTTTTTTCTGGGAACCAGCAGTTAGCGTAATGGCTATGTCACTGGACTCCCACGTAGTCGCCTGCGGTTCGCATCTGGGACTGGTGGCTTAAAACTCACGCCAGGCACGTGTGCGTGAGTGCCCAAGATCCCGAGAGGAGAATGGAGGAGAAGGGATTGCGGCATTGCCACGAGCGCATGCACCCTATAGCAAAAACCTCTAAAAAAAATTTATTTTTTCTTGGGACCAGCAGTTGACGTAATGGCTATGTCATTGAATTCCCATGTAGTTGACCATGGTTTGAGTCCCGGACCTGGTGGCTTAAACTCACGCCAGGCACATGTGCATGTGTGCCCAAGATCCTGAACACTGTATAGAGGAGAAGAGATTATTCCTGTCTCTCTGTCTCTCTCTGCCTTTCTGGCTAGTGCACACACTCTATAGCAAAAACCTCTCAAAAATAATTTTCTTTTCCTCTTTTTTGGTCACTTTTGTCTATTTTTTTTCTTTTCCTTTTCCTTTTATTTTTTAACCTTACTTTCCCACTCTGCTCTTCAGTCTCCACACATTGAGTGTCTAGATAGACCTAGGTGCACAGTAGTCAAGCATTTAATACTTTTAGGGTCATTGAGATTCTCAATGCTTATTGAACCTCCTGCCTGAAGGAAAAAACTCCTTTTTATAAATCTGAACTCAAAATCTCTTTCTGTGGATACCACATTGCAAAACACAGATTTTTGTCATAGAATTACTGTACAGTAAAGGAAAACACATGATCTTACGGTTGCAGAAAACCTCTCTAAGTAATTAGTCAGAATTCACTACCAAATGACTACAATTTATAGAAGACAGACTGCTAAGTGAACACCAGGGACAAGGACAAATCTGCAGAGAGAGTGCAGCTTCTTTCCTCCCACACACGTCTAAACTATCTGTTAAGCCCTGCAACTTAGCCCAGGTGCACCTATTCCCTAGAAACCGTGAGGCCTTTGTAATACCCAGTACTGAAGTCAAAAGTACAGGTTGATTGGTGAGCATAAGGGAAACAGAACTGCAAAGAGATTGCAGATCACCAGTTCCTGCACACCTCTGAAAGCTCAGAGTTAACTCCCAGAAATTAGGGAGACATGTATAATCCAACAGATGACCAGAAATCAATGCAGAGGCACAAGAAATATGAGAAACCAAGAATATGTTTCTCCCCTAAAGGAAAAGAACAATCCTTCATCATCCACAGACAGTACAGTGGAACAAGTGGAAATGTCTGACAGAGAATTCAGAATATTCATAGTGATAAAACTATCTGAGATGCAAGAGCTGAGAGACAATGAACTGTAAGAGATGCAGGGGAAAAGAGACAATGAACTCCAGAAGATGCAGAAGAAAAGAGAACGAATTCCAGGAGGTGAGGAAGTTCTTGTACAATCTGAAAGAGGAAATACACACTATAAAAAAGAATCAAATGTAGCTTTTAGAGATGAAGGCTGAAATACAAGAAATCAAAACTTCCCTTGAAAGTATTAAAAGCAGATTAGTCCATGCAGAAGATCAAATCTCAGATGTTGAGGACAAAACCTCTGACTTAGAAAAAATAACAACAACAGAAAGAAAACCTGAGAAAAATAAGCCCCTAAAAAGAGAATTCTATATGAGAAATACTAGATAACATTAAGTACCCAAACATCCATATAATCAATATCCCAGAAGGTGAAGAAACTAATAAGGGCATTGATAATCTATTCCATGAAATCCTACAAGAGAACTTTCCAAATCTAGAGAGTCATTCATATATCCAGATCCAAGAAATGCAAAGGACCCCTAATAGAATCAGCCTAAGAAGATCTTCGTTAAGGCACATCATAGCCAGATTGGCCAAATCCACAAAGACAAGATACTAAAATTGGCAAGAGAGAAACATCTCATCAGGCTAACATCAGATCTCTCAGAAGAAACAATGCAAACAAGGAAAGAAAGGGAAAATATGTAGTCAAAGTGGGGGACCAACAGTTAGCGTAATGGCTATGTCGCTGGACTCCCATGTGGTTGACCGCGGTTTGAGTCCTGGACCCGGTGGCTTGGACTCATGCCGGGCGCGTGTGCGTGCGTGTCCAGGATCCCGAGACGAGAATGGAGGAGAAGGAATTGCGGCGTGGCCATCCCCCCAGGGGGGTGATTTCTCGTTTTCTGTCTCTCTGTCTCTCTCTGTCTGTCTGGCGAGCGCATGCGCCCTATAGCAAAAACCTCTCAAAACAAAAAAAAATTAAAAAAATAAATAAATAAAAAATAAAACAGTTTGAACCAATACTATAACTGGCAAGATTATCCTTCATAAGGGAAGAAAAGATAGTCACAGATAAACAAAACCTAAAAGAACTTACCAACACCATACCCACTCTTCAAGAAGTTCTGAAAGGAGTGCTTTACCAGGAATACTAAAGACACACATACAGAAATAAGAGAACAAAAAGCAACCAAGAAAATGACCAACTTAATGCTAGGGACAAGAAATATCAATAATAAAGTTGAATGTTAGCTTCCAGGATTTAAACAGAAAGCTAGGACCACAGTAACACTGCAAATTCAACAGAAGAGAGATTAATTACATAAGACTGAACTGGTGAAATAGAATTCTATGACTTTTGAGTAAAACATTACTGGGCTTTATTTACTACAGTTTTCTTTCCCAATTTAAGGATTTTGCTTTCTTTTGAGCTGTTGATAAGTTCAGCAACTTGTTAAAATGTCTTTTCTTTTTATTTGTTTCTTTAAATGGAAGCATACATTTTTTCTCCCTTCCTGACCCCTCTTTAATTGGAAAATATTTGGGAGTATTCTCATTTTGTGACAGAATGGTTATTTGCATAAGTTCAATAATATCTGTTGCTTTGAATCAGAAATTGGAAATACTCATTATTGGACAGGCCTTTGACTGGAATGTCATATCTGAAGATTAAACTAGAAAACTATGGAACTAAGGTGGATCTCAAGTAAGACAACAGAAGCTCTTGGAAAGATGGCCTGGCATCATAAACAGTTCTGCCTGGCAGAGAGGATTAGAGAAGCCATATGAAAGAATTCAATCCATAAAATAACCTGGACTTTTCCAGGCCAACATTGAAATCAATAGGGATTGCAAAAGAGCAACCACAACCAGAGGATTACCTTGAGGAGGACTTTGGAGGAAGAAAAAGAGACTGATCTTTGCTAGCAGATGGTATATCACAGAATACTTGGTAGGCAGGGCTGAATTGAGAAGGTTTATGTGTGAATTGAGTGCTGGGTGTTTGCTTCTCAACAGTTTGAGTAGCTGACATGCACATATTTTCTCAAAAATATTTAAAACCATACTGTCTCTGTCATAGAGTCACAAACAAAATTATAACAAATCTTTTCAATATTATTATTAAAATTCAGAATTTTAAAATTTTGAAAGTTGTTTATTAACTATTAAGAACTATGGATTATGAGCAAAAATTTTTTGATATATAAAGTAAATGTGGGAAAAATAAATAAACAATTTTAAAAAAGGATAAATGTGCTTAAATAAAACCTCTGACTTATACGTGGCTTCTGCAAAAGCAAGGATTCTTTCTTAGGAGGTTTTCTTGTTTTTGTTTTTTTGATTGACTGTTTATCTGCTAAGGTGGACTAAATTTGCAAAATCTATTTCCTCCAACAACATGTAACTCCTGATGTGCTTGCTCAGATTTTTGTCCCTTTATCTTGTGGGACATCACTTCAGCACACCAAACTACTGTACTTCCGTGTGTGTGGGTTCTTTTGGAGAGGTTTTCTGCTATAGGGCGCATGCGCTCACCAGAAAGACAGAGAGAGACAGAGAGAAAGAAAGCAAGAAATCAACTCCCAGGGGTGATGGCCATGCCACAATCCCTTCTCCTCCATTTTCCTCTCGGGATCTTGGGTACACATGCACACGTGCCCTGTGTGGGTTTAAGCAACTAGGTCCAGGACTCGAACCGTGGTTGACTACATGCGAGTCCAGCAACATAGCCTTTACGCCAACTGCTAGTCTCTTTATGTGTGTGTGTGTTTAAAAATAAAACCTTTATTTTGCTTTTATTTTATGCTAGGTATTTCTTTAAATTGTGGAGGAAACTATAGACAAATTTTTAAATTTTATATAAGAGAAGCAGTTAAAACACAAGAACTTCACAACAAGCTTAAAAGAATACGAATGGATATGTCTGTTACTTTTAGCCGTAAGTGCCATATGTATTTGCCAGTGAGTCAACTAAAGTAGGAATGCATTGGGAGAAGAGTTAAGTTGTAAATTTTTGTATTTTTAGAGATTTTTGCTATAGAGTGTTTGCCCTCACCAGAGACACAGAGAGATAGAAAGAGAAATTACCCCCGGTGGGGGGAAGGGGGGAGGTGGCCATGCCACAATCCCTTCTCCTCCATTTTCCTCTTGAGATTTTGGGCACACATACACACATGCCTAGCATGAGTTCTAAGTCACTGGGTCTGCAACTCAAACCATGGTTGACCACAAGGGAGTCCAGCAATCCCAACCACTATGCCACCTGCTGGCCCCAAGTTGTAGATTTCGTTAACTAGCATGTAAGGGCAAATTTGCCAAAATTCAATTCATATTTTAGAATTTTAGGTAAGTCAGAAACTGTCACAATATTTCTTATAAACTCTAATAGAGCTGAATTATTTTTTGTCATTTTTCAGAAATTGTTTATCATGTTTAAACATATAAACCAGACATGATTACAATAATAATAATCTAGTTCTAACTCAAGAAAGCTAAAGGAAAAGCATAAAAGAGCAAATTATTTCTATCCTCCTTCTAAATCACTTTCAGTTTCCTATTTTAATAGTTTGCTCAGAGATAGGACCAAGAATATCAGTTTTGTTCAAGGCAGGCTTCCTAATAGCACAGACTGTCCAATTACTGACCAAAGGCTAGTCATTTTCAGAAATGGGACTGGAAACAAAATGGAAAACATTATGCTCCATTTCTTATATGAAATTCTGTGTCACATGTGGACCACTGTCCAGGTCTGGGGAAGAGACAGAAAAAAGTGAAACGGTGAAATGAGAGAGTTCCCTAATAGTTTTACATAAGGGGAGTAAGCAAAATGATATATGAAAGATAAAAGATACCTTCCTTTTTTTTTTTTTTTTTTTTTTTTTTTTTTTTTTTTTTGAGCGTTTTTTTTTTTTTTTTTTTTTTGGCTTTTGTCATAGGGCACATGCACTTGCCAGAGAGAGAAAAAGTGAGAAATCACCCTCCACACACACACCAGGGAGGACAGCCACACCACAATCCCTTCTCCTCCTTTCTCCTCTTGGGATTTTTGGCATGCATGCACACATATCCAGAGTGATTTTCAAGTCACCAGGTCTGAGATCTGAACTGTACTCGGCCATGTGGGAGTCCAGTGCCTTAACCTCCATGCTATATGCTGGCCCCAACCCCCTAAATATGGAAAGAAAAAAAAGGCATGAAAAATTATGTAAACCTTCAAATGACATTGAGTTAAGTGGTATACGGCTGTCATGGGGTTGTAAACAAATCTTGAAATATAAGTAGCCTAGTGCCTTTTCTTAAAAGCTGGAGAATAATGTGCTAGAGAACATAAAATTAAAATTAAACAGCAAAAGAAATAATAGTAAGTGTAGCATAGTGGTTGAAAATACAGACTTTAAGATCTGAGCTTAAAGCCTGTATCTACCACTAACTAGCTCCATGACTTTGGGCAAGTTACTTACCCTCTCTTTTTTTCTGTTTTCTCATCTATAAAAGGGAGCAAATAATAGCACCTACCTCAATAGAGTGGCTATGCAGATCAAATGTATTATTATTGCTACACATTAATAACTGTAGAAATATTCATAGCATTTAAAAAATTAATATTGCTACAAATAAATAACTGTAGAAATATTCATAGCATTTAAAAATAATAATGATGACTACTTTTTCAGAGAACATTAGGGGTCACATATCACTTTTGCAAACATTATCATTGTTAATCCTCCTACAAACTTCCTGAGATGAGCGTAACTAACCTCATTTTAGAGATGAATAAACTCAGTTGTAAATGCCAATAAGGATAATAATAGCTAACATGTATCAGGCAAGTATGATATATCAATCATTGTGCTCAACCTTTACACAGTGTCCTCTTTAATCTCCAAAATATTTCTGAGAGGTAGTGACTTTCCCACGTGTAAATATTTCATATATAATACAGATATATTATTATCTCTCTACATATGCATATTTATTATTCATATGCATATATTATATTTATTTTTCTGAACTATGTGAGAGTAAATCGTGGATGTTACGTTTCTTTATCCTTAAATATTTTATTGTATATTCCCTAAAAGTAAAGACATTCTCTGACACAATCACAGTACAATGACCGAAATCAGTAAGTCCACAATATCATTTATCTACTCTACAGACCTTGTTTATATTTTTCCAATTGTCTCAATAATATCCTTAATAGCAAATGAAATCTAGAAACATATGGTACATTCAACTGTCATGTATATTCGTTCTATTCTTTTCACTTAAAGCACAATCTTCTTTTGTGTTTTAAGACCATGACATTTCTAACAGTACTGATCAGTTTAAAAAAAAAAAGAGTATCTCTCAGTTTGGATTTGTCTAATGTATTTATGATGAAATAGAGGTTCTATTTTTTGTGTAAGTTTGAAGTGTTGTCAAGTTCCTCTCTGTGCATAATGTCAGGAGGCACATGCTGCCCATCAGCCCTATTATTGGTAATGTGGATTTTGATCATTGGTTAAGGTGATAGCTACCAAAAATTTCATACTGTAAAGTAATTGTTTTTCAATTTATAATGAATGACTTCTTTTTTTTTTATTTTGGAGAGGTTTTTGCTACAGGGCACTTGTGCTCGCCAAACAGACAGAGAGAGACAGAGAGATAGAAAGTGAGAAATCACCCTGGGGGGTGTCGCCACCCCGCAATCCCTTCTCTTCTATTCTCCTCTCGAGATCTTGGGGACGCACGCACACGCGCCTGGCGTGAGTTTTAAGCCACCAGGTCTGGGACGCGAACCGCAGTCGACTACGTGGGAGTCCAGCAACATAGCCATTATGCCAACTGCTGGTTCCCAATTTATAATGAATAACTTCTTATGGATAGATATTTTGAGAATATGTAAATAGTCTGCTACTCTTCAAAATTCTATACACTGGATTTTATTCATTTTCACCTGCACCAATTATTACTACAATATGATGGTTGGCAAATGATGATTTTGAAATTCCATTACTGCTTCTACATTTGTTGGTTGACTGTCTTCTCTAAGAAAGACCTTCCCCTCCTCCTTAATTTCTTGTTTGTTCATTTACTTATTATATCAGTATGGGGTCAAGTAGTCTTATACTGGGATAAAATATTTTCCTACAATTTGTGCAGAAACTCAAATTGCTCCCAGTTTGGTGATGTGGAGACCCATTAAGGATGGCTCCTATTTATTTTTCACATGTCCCCATCTGATTTTGAACTTTGAACAGTTTCTTACTTTCTGGTGCACCAGGATATTTCAGACTCATCTTGGTTTTTTGTTGTTTTCCTACTCTAGTTTTTGTTTGTTTCATTTGAGAGATTTTCGCTAAAGGGCACCTGTGCTCGCTGGAGATACAAAGAGAGACAGAGAGGCAGAAAGTGAGAAATCACCCCCCGGGGGGATGGCCACCCTGCAATCCCTTCTCCTCCGTTGTCCTCTCGGAATTTTGGGCACACACACGTACCTGAAGTGAATTTCAAGTTGCCAGGTCTGGGACTGAACTGTGGTGGACTATGTGGGAGTCCAGCAATGTAACCATTACACCATTTTCTGGTCACTTTTTCCTATTCTAGGTGCTTTTTTTTTTTTTTTGAGAGGTTTTTGCTATAGGGTGCGTGCGCTCGCCAGACAGAGAGACAGAGAGACAGAAAGTGAGAAATCACTCCCCAGGGGGGATGGCCACGCCACAATCCCTTCTCCTCCATTCTCCTATTGGGACCTTGTGCACGCACGCACATACGTCCGATGTGAGTTTTAAGTTACCAGGTCCGGGACTCGAACTGCGGTCGACTACATGGGAGTCCAGCGACATAGCCATTACGCTAACTGCTGGTCCCCCATTCTAGTTTTAAAATCAGACATTTCTCCAAGGATCTTTGATTCCTTGAGTATTTAGACACCAAGTTCTAAGTGCTGGGTGTATCCATTATTTCCTGGATGTAGTTGTTTCTAAGCTCTCTCAACTCACAAAGCTAGGAAATAGATGTAAAGATACTTCACAAAGTTTGTTTAGAAAAAATGAAGTTAAAGAACAAGTTTGTTTGGGGCCAAAAAATATAAAATTCATGCATATCTTTTTCTTCTTTTTAAAAAATTTGCCAAAAGGTGCTTATTCTCAGCAGAGAGAGAAAGAAAGCACACCTTGTGGAGAATGACCACATCACCCATCCCTTCTCCTCCATTTACCTTCTGGAATTTGGGGCATGCACGCTCACACATCTCACATGTTTCTCAAGCTGCTAGGTCTAGGATTCAAACCGCACAGTTGGCCATGTGGGATCCAGTCACCTTAACCATCATACCACTGACTAGCCTAGTTGCTTTAATAGCATGCCTTTTCTATTACCTTTCATATGACCTCTTGTACATATATACACCCAGAGAGCCTATATCTATTTACATATCTATCTGTAGCTATACTAGCATTGAAATCCATGAGCTCACACTGATACCTCCAAATCCAATACAGTACTAGAGGGTTCATTCTATTTTTTCCCATTTTCAATATTTGCGATTTCCTTCTCTGACAATAAGAAATCTGCTTTCCTTTGTTCACAATATATTTACTTAACTGGGCAATCCTAGGATACACAGAAAGTAATTTTTGTATTACTAACCTATCCCTCTGAGAAAAGAAGCCTACAAACTGGAGTTCAGTGTTTTTTAGAGTTGTTTTTGCCTTCAGCCTGAGGTCATATTGGACAAACACTGTGTTCAAAGGTGATATGAGGGCAGATAGAATCCAATAGCCCAGGTTTGCAAAGTCTCTCTGTGCAAAGGAGCCCAAGATATTTTTTTAAGGATGATTTTTTATTTAACGTTATTTATTTGTTTATTTACTTATTTATTTTTGTTTGACTAGAGAGGGACAGAGTGTGAGAGAGAGGAAGAAAGTGAGAAATCAAGCTGCCAAGTACAAGACTCAAACTGTAGTGGGCCATGTGGGAATTCACTGCCCTCAACCACCATGTCACCTGCTGGGTCCGAGCCCAAGAGATTTTGAAGACAGTTCCTAACTAAACCTGCCCTTGCAAATACAAAAACAAAGCCAAAAAAAAGGCAGCAGGAAAGAATATATTCTCTGACCAAAAAAAAAAAAAAAAAGTGCAAACAAGAGGGAAAAGCAGCACAGAAGATAAACAGACTGAAGAGGCTGAACAAAAAAAAAAAAAACACTAAAGATTTCTCTGTAAAAAAATAGAGAAAGAAAATCAAAGAGAATTTGGTGTCTGAGCAAGTTGGAGAAAAAGAAGCCATGTCTGACTAATATGGAATGTTTTCATCAACTATTTTGTTAATGCAAGCTTTTTAGTAATTCTAGAAACATTTTGAAGAAGAATAGAATGTTACATATATCACCTTACCTGTTAAAATGTAGAAAATTTAATTTAAGAGATGAAATAATTTGCTGGTTATTATGATTATTTGATACAGCCAAAAGATACTGATATATTGAACTATGGGAAGCTCTGACTACTTTGTGTATCAACTTAACATTCCACGGACTGTTGGAACAGTTTTTATATGCTATAATTGAAAGCATACCAAATGACAATTTGGAGCCATATCAGACATATAATATGCTCTGAACATTTAAAATTACTTTGATTCACATGTTATATTTTAGTAGAATTATCTCTTAAAGCTCCCTGATCTTGGCTGTGTCAGAATTTCATGCACCCTGCCGCATATTCAGTTTCGATAGTTTGATTTTCTTAATAACTTTGTTATGTTCTGTGAAAGGTGAAAATCTGTGATTGTAAGGCCAGGAGGTGGCATGGTGGATGAGGCTTCGGATCCCTTATGGCCAACTCAATGGTCTGAGTCCTGGACCAGGTGACTTAAAAACCCCTGTGTGTGTGTGTGTACCCAAAATCTCAAGAGGACAATGGAAGAGAAAAGATTGCACGTTGCCATTCCCCCCTGGAGAATGATTTCTCTCTCTCTCTCTCTCTCTTTCTCTCTCTCTCTCTTTCTCTTTCTCTCTCTCTGGCAAGTGCACATACCTTACAGCCAAAAAAAATTAGATTAAATTTAAAATTTTGGAAAAAATCTGTGTACGTAATATGAGTAATATTAGATTGTGAAATAATGAGATTTACAATGTAGCAGCTTATCAAACATTTGAAGGAATAGGTAATTGATCTCTCTTTAAGGAAAATTAGTGTGCAAAGTTTGAACTTGAAAGTCATTGAAAAATCTGTTTAGCTCCCAAACATTAAGTTGGAAAGTCACTAAAATAATTCTTTAGAAAGGAATCACGATGTCGTAAGTTTTTTGTTCACTGGTACGCACATAAAAATTTGAACAACATTGAGACCAGCAGTTAGCATAATGGCTATGTCGTTGGACTCCCACGTAGTCGACCGCGGTTCGCGTCCTGGACCCGGCGGCTTAAAACTCACGCCGGGCGTGTGTGCGTGCGTGCCCAAGATCCCGAGAGGAGAATGGAGGAGAAGGGATTGCGGCGTGACCATCCCCCTGGGGGGTGATTTCTCGCTTTCTGTCTCTAATGTCTCTCTCTGTGTGTCTGGCGAGCGCACGCGCCCTATAGTGAAAAATCTCTCCAAAAAAAAAAAAAAAAAAACCTCACACCTGGAGCGTGTGCGTGTGTGCCCAAGATCTCGAGAGGAGAATGGAGGAGAAGGGATTGTGGTGTGGCCATCCTCCCGGGGGGGTGATTTCTCACTTTCTATCTCTCTGTCTCTCCCTGTCTGTCTGGAGAGCATAAGCGTCCTATAGCAAAAATCTCTCAAAAAATTTGAATAATATGTTCCTAATAGAAACAATAAAATCTCAAATATGAAATTTATCCATCTTTTCTACTATGTTCCCACCCACATCCTATAGAAAACATCTCATTAGTTTATACTTCCCGTGTGTATTTTTTACACAAATGAAGAGATGCATGGAAAATTTTATTTCCTCCTTTTTTTCAGTTCATTTATTTCTCGAAAAGAGAGACATCCACTAGGGTCTTAATGCCACAATCTACCCCCGTCCTCAGCCAGGTAGGATCACAGACATGTATCTGCATACCTGCCACATACAAGGAGATCTGGGGATGAGAACCCAGGACTTTCCCATGAGGCTACCATGTTTTACCACCACAGCACCATGACTAGCCCTCCTCTTCTTTCTCAAACAAAATGTAGCATACCTCATAGACTGTTTTGCACTTCGCTTTTTTTTTAATCTAACCCTATCATCTGAAAATCACTCTACATGGGTTCATGAAGTTCTTCATTCTTTCTTATTATTTTACAAAATTGAATGATATTCCAGTCTTTGGATGTGCCATAGTTCATTAAATCACTTTAAAAATTTTCAATTACAAACAATGTTGCAATTAATAACCTAGTGACTATTTTTGTATTGCTGAAAGTAAATCTTCAGGGTAAAATGGGATTGCTAGGTCAAAAAGCAAATGCATATGTAGGTTTGTTTGGTACTGACAACATCCCCTCCAAAGAGTTGAATAGGGACCAGCAGGTGTCACGGTATTTAAGGTACTAGACTCCCACATAGCTGACCACAGTTCAAGTCCCAGACCTGGCAGCTTGAGAATCATGCCGGGCACTTATGCATGTGTGCCCAAGATCCCAGGAGGAGAAGGGATTGTGGAATGACTGTCCCCTCTGGGAGAATGATTTCTCACTTTCCCTCTCACTATTTCTCTCTGTCTCTCTCTTGAGTGTGCATATACCCTATGACAAAATCTTAAAAAAAAAAAAAAGGAGTTGTACCAATACCAATTAGCATTTCTACCAGTAGTTTATGAGGGTGGTTTGACATAGTTTTTAGTCTTTGCCAATCTGGTACATAAGAAATTTCAGCCTCATTTTGCTTTGAGCTGTTTTTATCGAGGTAAATTGAATATCTCCTGATATGATTAAGGATCACTTAAATTTTTTGCAAATTGTTTGCTCAAGTCCTTTGCCCATTTTTTTACAATGTTTTTTTTTTCTCCTCAATTTTTAAGAGTTCTTTATATGTTAGTGATATCAGTCATTTATTTATGAAATATGTTGCCAATATTTTCTCCCAATTGTTTTTTATCTTATTTATGGCGATATTTTTTCTGTGCATAAGGTTTTGTTTGTTGTGTTTTTGTAGAAGTTTTGCCTTAGAGCATCTGTGCTCACCAGGGAGAGCAAGAAAGACAGAGGAAAAGTGAGAAATCACCTGGAGGAAGATGGTCACACCACAATCCATTCTCCTACTGGGATTTTGGGCACACTTACACATGTGCCTTTTGTGAGTTTCAAGCCATCAGTTTTAGGACTTGAACCATGGTTGACCATGTGGGAGTCCGGCAATGTAACACTATGCCATCTGCTGGTCCCATGCATAAGGTTTTTTTTTTTTTTT
>NW_006200185.1:237538-241620 GCF_000334495.1 Tupaia belangeri chinensis
CCTCACACCTGGAGCGTGTGCGTGTGTGCCCAAGATCTCGAGAGGAGAATGGAGGAGAAGGGATTGTGGTGTGGCCATCCTCCCGGGGGGGTGATTTCTCACTTTCTATCTCTCTGTCTCTCCCTGTCTGTCTGGAGAGCATAAGCGTCCTATAGCAAAAATCTCTCAAAAAATTTGAATAATATGTTCCTAATAGAAACAATAAAATCTCAAATATGAAATTTATCCATCTTTTCTACTATGTTCCCACCCACATCCTATAGAAAACATCTCATTAGTTTATACTTCCCGTGTGTATTTTTTACACAAATGAAGAGATGCATGGAAAATTTTATTTCCTCCTTTTTTTCAGTTCATTTATTTCTCGAAAAGAGAGACATCCACTAGGGTCTTAATGCCACAATCTACCCCCGTCCTCAGCCAGGTAGGATCACAGACATGTATCTGCATACCTGCCACATACAAGGAGATCTGGGGATGAGAACCCAGGACTTTCCCATGAGGCTACCATGTTTTACCACCACAGCACCATGACTAGCCCTCCTCTTCTTTCTCAAACAAAATGTAGCATACCTCATAGACTGTTTTGCACTTCGCTTTTTTTTTAATCTAACCCTATCATCTGAAAATCACTCTACATGGGTTCATGAAGTTCTTCATTCTTTCTTATTATTTTACAAAATTGAATGATATTCCAGTCTTTGGATGTGCCATAGTTCATTAAATCACTTTAAAAATTTTCAATTACAAACAATGTTGCAATTAATAACCTAGTGACTATTTTTGTATTGCTGAAAGTAAATCTTCAGGGTAAAATGGGATTGCTAGGTCAAAAAGCAAATGCATATGTAGGTTTGTTTGGTACTGACAACATCCCCTCCAAAGAGTTGAATAGGGACCAGCAGGTGTCACGGTATTTAAGGTACTAGACTCCCACATAGCTGACCACAGTTCAAGTCCCAGACCTGGCAGCTTGAGAATCATGCCGGGCACTTATGCATGTGTGCCCAAGATCCCAGGAGGAGAAGGGATTGTGGAATGACTGTCCCCTCTGGGAGAATGATTTCTCACTTTCCCTCTCACTATTTCTCTCTGTCTCTCTCTTGAGTGTGCATATACCCTATGACAAAATCTTAAAAAAAAAAAAAAGGAGTTGTACCAATACCAATTAGCATTTCTACCAGTAGTTTATGAGGGTGGTTTGACATAGTTTTTAGTCTTTGCCAATCTGGTACATAAGAAATTTCAGCCTCATTTTGCTTTGAGCTGTTTTTATCGAGGTAAATTGAATATCTCCTGATATGATTAAGGATCACTTAAATTTTTTGCAAATTGTTTGCTCAAGTCCTTTGCCCATTTTTTTACAATGTTTTTTTTTTCTCCTCAATTTTTAAGAGTTCTTTATATGTTAGTGATATCAGTCATTTATTTATGAAATATGTTGCCAATATTTTCTCCCAATTGTTTTTTATCTTATTTATGGCGATATTTTTTCTGTGCATAAGGTTTTGTTTGTTGTGTTTTTGTAGAAGTTTTGCCTTAGAGCATCTGTGCTCACCAGGGAGAGCAAGAAAGACAGAGGAAAAGTGAGAAATCACCTGGAGGAAGATGGTCACACCACAATCCATTCTCCTACTGGGATTTTGGGCACACTTACACATGTGCCTTTTGTGAGTTTCAAGCCATCAGTTTTAGGACTTGAACCATGGTTGACCATGTGGGAGTCCGGCAATGTAACACTATGCCATCTGCTGGTCCCATGCATAAGGTTTTTTTTTTTTTTTTTAGTTTATTTATATCTTCCATGAGTGAAAGAGACAGAGAAACAGAGAGAGATAGACAGAGAGAGTGGGAGAGGTAGCAACCACTGCAGAGTTCTGTTGCCAATATCCATTCCCAGCCTGAGGCAGCCCTGGACCATGAATGCTCACATGCTGGGGGTATTCAGAGAGGTCTCCTGACCTAAACCGAGGACCCTCCCATGTGGGTCAGCCTTGTAGAGTGTTGTGTTTTACTGCCATGCCACCACCTGGCCCCATGATGATATACATCTTTATGTAATGCAGTCAGATTTATTAACCTTTTAGTGTCAAAGTAAGAAAGTCTTTTTCTACCTGCAGGTTAAATAAGATTTCATTCATGTCTTCCAACACTTGTTTGCCTCCCTTTTAAAAACTCTTGATCTATATAGAATTTATCCTTAAGCACAATGTAAAATGTGGATTTAATTTTACTAATTGTTTTTTTTTCAGAATCATTTATTAAAATCCATCTTTCCTGATAAGGAGTCTCTTTGCCTTACTGGATCAATGAGAATACTGAGGCGTAGAAAAGTTAAGCAACCTACCCAATACTACATGGCTAATACATGGAGTCACAGATTGCCCTAAGTGAAGAGGTGATATTCAAAGATTTGAAAGGAGGAGAGCCTACTGTTATCTGAATAGTTGTGGAAAGAAGAGCCCAAGCAGAGTTAACAGTAAGCACCAAGACCCAAGGCAGGAGGAAAATTGGCCCATACAAAAGGATAGTCTGGAAAGTGGTGAGGATGTGGAAAATGTATGAGATGATGGTGAGGTGGGTAAACACATACCGTGCAAAGCCTTGGTGAGGATTTTCTTTTCTTATTTAAGTTCATATTGTTCATTTATTTTATTAGAAAGTGGGAATGAGAGACTATTGACAGCATCTTGCCACACTGAGATTCTCAAATTAGCCTCCTAGCCAGCCAGGATCACAGACATCCACAGGCAAGCCTATCATTTTTTTTTTTTTTAAGATTTTTCCTATAGGGCATATGCTCTTGCCGGAGAGACAGAAAGATAGAAAGCAAGAAATCCCACCCAGAGGAGTTGGTCACACTTCAATCCTTTCTCCTCCCTTCTCCTCTTGGGGTCCTGGGCACATAAGCACACGCACCCGGCATGAGTTTTAAGCCACCGTGTCCGGGACACGAACCGCGGTCGACTATGTGGGAGTCCAGTGACATAATCATTATGCATTCTGCTGGTCCCATCCCATCATTTTTAAGTAGACTCAGGATTCAGATCCAGGCTTCCCTCCAATACTATGCACAGTGGGGCCCTGTCATCACTTGTGCCACCACAGGTGGGCCAAGGATTTTTATTTTATTGTAAATGCCAAGAGAAATTTCTAGAGAATGTTTAAGGACATAAGTAATAATTTCTAGTTTATGAGTTTTATTATTATATTTTTTATTTTTATGAGAAAGATATTCTTGACAAGGCCTTGCTATGTTGTGTTCTACCTGCTCCAGCTTCTCAGTTAGCTAGGATTAGAATTCAGGCCATCACATTAGGCCTGCTTTTAATTGGTTTAGTAGGCAATTCAAAACTGCGTAAACAGGTCCATATGTGGTGGCAGACAGATAACACCACTGTTTAGAAGGCTGGAAGCTGCATGGAAGGCCCACATTTAGTTCCTGGGCCAAACTGATTAGGCTTGACAGAGTTGTATGTGCCAATAATCTTAACTAATTGGGAGGCTGAGAGTGAAAGATTGTGACATAGTAAGACCCTGTCAAAAATACCTCTCTCTGTGTCTGTTTCTCTCTCTATTCCATCCTTAACTCTATCTCATAAAGGAAAACAAAACAAAACAGAACAAAACTACTATGATCAAAATTGGCATCATCTCTCAAGCCACACTTTGTCTCTTTCAATCTTTCTTTTCTCCTTCATTTGTACATTCACACTTCCACTTATAAACTAAAGCCAGAAATGTGGGTACCATCACCAGCTCCTCTCTTTTCTTCAACACCACTCAGTTCAATACTCGACCAGTCCTCTAGTGTCTACTTTTAATGACCTTAAAATCCTTTTACCTTTCCTTTCTTGTCACTGCCTAGGCAATTCCAGAATCATCTTTTGACTGGACTTCCACGAAAGACTCTTAATTCATCTGTCTATATCCAGTCATTCCCAGTCATAGGGCGCGTGCGCTTGCCAGACAGACAGAGAGAGAGAGACAGAAAGCGAGAAATCATCCCCCAGGGGGGTGGCCATGCCGCAATCCCTTCTCCTCCATTCTCCTCCCGGGATCTTGGGCACGCACGCACACGC
>NW_006200185.1:241641-242115 GCF_000334495.1 Tupaia belangeri chinensis
GCTGTCGACTACATGGGAGTCCAGCAACATAGCCATTACACTAACTGCTGGTCCCATCAGTTCTCCATATTGACCTCAGACATAAAAGATATGAAACATCAGCCTGAAAACACGTATAATTTGATCACTCACCTATTTAAAATTCTTCCTATTACACAGGACAAGATTTCTTACCTTAGCACTATTGAAATTTTGGGTCAAAAATTCTTTGTTATAGGGACTTTCTTTTGTTATAAGATGTTCAGAAGTGGGGCCAGCAGATAGCATGGTGGTTAAGGTGCTGGGCTCCCACGTGGATTATGGTGGTTCGAGTCCTAAACCTGGCAGCTTGGCCTCTCTCTCTCTGTCTCTCTGTCTCTCTCTGGTCAAATTGAGGAACAATAATAAATAAAATTAAGTAATTTTTTTTTGCCTTCCTTTTGGCCAGAACTGCCATCTTCCAATAATTTACCTAAATGACAAACACAAAGGGAA
>NW_006200185.1:242389-246919 GCF_000334495.1 Tupaia belangeri chinensis
AGAGCTTCCTAAAACGTGTGAAGGAAAATGACTAGAAAAAGAAGGAAGCCAAAGAGAAAGGTACCTGGGTTCATCTAAAGCGCCAGCCTGCTCCACCCAGAGAAGCACACTTTGTGAGAACCAATGGAAAGGAGCCTGAGCTACTGGAACCTATTCCCTATGAATTCATGGCATGATGGATGTTAAAAATAAACTAATCTGTGGTCTATTAAAAAAGAAAATAAAATTAAAATTAAAAAAATATATTTTTTAAAAAAGATGTTTAGAAGCATCCCTGGCTTCCATCCACTAGCCAATAGCAACCCATCCCAGTGGTGGCAACCAAAAATGTTTGTAAACATTGCTAAATGTCTTTTGGGGGAGTAGGATGGGAGAGTAAGATTGCTAAGTGTCTGTAACCACTGACTTAGAGTTAACTCCAATACCTTACAATGGCCTGTACAAACTTACATGCACTGAACTCTGCTCACCTCTCAGATCTTAATGTGCTCACTATACAATGTGCTGTCGCCACAGGGCTTTTACCGGTATAGGAGAATCCTTGTTTTTGAAATGCTCTCCAAGAAACAATTCCCTGCTTATACCACATTTGCATATTTAACTTTGGCTCACCCTTCTGATTTTTAATTCATTGAAATGTTTCTTGAGTCCCTGGATGAGTCAAGTAGCATGTATGTACAATGTTAGGTACTAGGACACTTCCTTCCCAGAACTTGTCCTAGTTTTCATCCCGTGAGAGCAGGGCCATGCCAGTGCTGACTCATAATTGTGTCCCCAGTGCAGGCTCAAGGGTTGACTGCCTGAGTTTTTGACCAAGCTCTGCCACTGATTAGTTGTGTGATGTTGGAATGTCACTTGGTTTAATGAAGACATATTTTCCTCATTTGTGCAGGGGGTGGGGAGTTGCATCTTAATAATTACTTTCTTCAGGTTGTTGTGAGGAATAAATTAATTATCTAATGGAAATCTTTTAGCAGCATGCCTAACACATAGTAATAACTGAATAAATGCTAGTTACTATTATTATTATGAATCCATATTATCATTTTTGCATCAACAAAATATGACCTCAGGTAGGAACTCAGATATAGCTTTCAATAACTCTTTCCCTTTTGGCTCAAGAGGAACAATTCTTTGCCCTTTATAACATTATTAGTGGGGCCATTTGGTGGCATGGTGGTTAAGGCCCTGGACTTCCACATGACCAACCCTGGTTCAAGTATCAAATCTGGGGGCTTACTTTCTCACCTCTGTGTGTGTGTATCTTCCTGTCTTTCTCTGTTTCTCTCTGATGAGTGCACATGCCCTACAGCAAATTTTAAAAATAATAATAATAAATTAAATTAAAAATTATTGTTAAAAATTCATTAGTAGGTTGTTCTTTTTTTCTGATTTTATTATTTTTTTAACCTTTAAGTAGTTATCTGAATATTTTACTGCAAAGAGCAAAGTAATAATACTCAGGCAAATCAACATGGTCCTTGCTTGGCTAATAAGTTCATTTCTCAGATATGATATCTCCTGATACTAATATCACCTCTCAATCCTTGCCTACCTGTTCTTTGCTCTTTATCATTATCATTGGAAAATAGAAGGTAACAATCATGTAATGATCAAATCACTACCTGTTGCTTTGTATTGTTATTAATAAGTAGTTTGAAGTTCAAAAATGAGTCTGTAGTATGCCGAATAAATCCTCTTTAAATGTGTCCGTGTCTTAATCCTCAAAAACTTGTGAACATGCTGTCTTAAATGGCATAAAACTAAGGATCTTGAGATGGGGAAATTATCCTTGATTATCTAAGTATCCCCCACCACTGGAGTCCTTCAGGAGGGAAGGCAATGTGACTATGAAAGCAAAGAGTGATTGAAAGCTATACTGCTGGTTTTTAACATGAAGGAAGGAAGGGGCTGGGGACAAGGAATTTAAATGGCCTCTAGTAGTTGGAAAAGTTAGGATTCTCCAGAAAGAACCAGTGCTGTGGACACCTTGATTTATATCAGACTCCTGATATCTGGGATGTCATAGAATATATTTGAATTGTTTCAAGCCAGTATATTAGTGGTAGTGTGTTAGGGTGCCAATAGGACTCTAATACAGGTTGCCTTCAATAATTGGGTCAGCTGTGTATATATTTGTTTAACTTGCCAGAAGGCACCTGAGCTTACTAGAGACAGAGAGAGAAAGAGAGAGAGAGAGAGAGAGCTCTCCATGGGAATCGTCACACTGCAATCCCTTCTCCTCCATCTGTCCCTCCTTTTGAGATTCTGGGCATAAATGTACCCATGCCCAGCAAGTTTTTCAAGCAACCAGGTCTGGATCTCAAACTGAGTAGTTGGCCATGTGAGATCTGGCGGCCTTACTCAGCACTAGCTGTACATTTTAACAAAGGATTAGAGTTTTTCTTTTTAGATTAAGGTATAAACTCAATTGAAATTTGAAAAACAATGTACATTCTAATTAATAGGATTTTCCATTTTATTTTATTTCATTATTTATGAAATATTTCACACATACACAAAATACAGAAAATATAATCACCCATGTGTTCACTATTTTGAAATAATAAGAGTTATCATTTTGTAATATTTGCTTCAGGACTCTTTTTTTGGTGGTGTTTTCATTTGTTTATTATAGGGCACATGTGCTTGCTGAAGAGAGACAGAGATAGGGAAAGTGAGAAATAACCTCCTCCAGGGGGGATGCTCATGCCACAATCCCTTCTCCTCTCAGATTTTTGACACATGTACACACATGTGCCCAGTGTGAGTTTTAAGCCACCATGTTTGGGACTAGAATCAGGGTCAACTACATGGGAGTCCAGCAATATAGCCATTATGCCATCTACTGGTCCCGAGAGAGTGTATGTTAATTGCAGTATTATGTCAACAAGTATGTACCTTGATTGGTTAAGTGCCTACTCAGTTTGTCAAATTACTCAGAAGGTCTTTGAGATCTTTCTACTTAATTATTCAATTTGTATATTTTTCTAACATTAAGATTTCTTTGTTGATCCAATTTATTTTTAGTTTCTCTTATTTATTGAGATATAATCCATATACAATAAAAATTACCATTTAAGGTGTGCAATTCAGAGATTTTTGCTTTATTTATAAGGTTTTGTAATCACTACCACTATGTCACTCTAGAACATTTTCATTACCTTAAAAAGAAATCGGGACCAGCAGATGGTGTAATGGCTATGTCGCTGGACTCCCAAGTAGTCAACCGCGGCTTGAGTCCCAGACCCGGTGGCTTAAATTCACACCAGGCATGAGTTTGGATCCCGAGAGGAGAATGGAGGAGAAGGGATTGAGACGTGGCCATCTCCCCTGGTGGGTGATTTATCATTTTCTATCTCTCTGTCTCTCTCTTTCTAGCGAGCACATGTGTCCTATAGCAAAAACCTCTCCAAAAAAGAAAACAAAAACCAAAAAACCTCATATTCCTGAATAAGCATGTCCCATTTACTCCTCCTTCCAGTTCCTGCAAACCGCTACTACTTCCGTCTCTGTGGACTTGCTTCTTGCTAGTATTTCAAATACATGAAATCATATAAAATGTTTTCTGTCTGATTATTTCATTAATCAAAATGTTAACAAGGTTAACTCATGTAGCATGTATCAGTACTTCATTCATTTTTAGGGATATTCCACATTTTGTTTATTAGCAGTTGAAGGGCATTTGAGTTATTTTCACACTTTGGATAATATGAATACTGTTTCTGTGAATACTTGTGTGCACATAAGTTTTTCTTTCTCTTGAATATATGCTGTATTTCTAAGAGCTGAACACATAGCAACTCTAAAAGGAGTATTTAAAATTTCACAGAACGCGTATTAACCTTTTGGGGCCAGTAGGTGGTGTGGTGGTGAAGGCACTGGACACTCCCACATGGCTGACCACGATTGTTTAACTCCTGGACCTGGTGACTTGGTTTCTCACTTCTCTCTCTCTCTCTCTGTGTTTGGTCAAATTAAAATAAATAAATGAATTAATAAAAATTTTTAAAAAAATTTCACAGAACATGTGTATTATGAAAAATCTATGCTGATTTTCAAAATGGTTTTGCACCAAAATCAACTCGTAATTCCATTCCATTTTTTCCACGAATTTTTTGAAGTCTCCTCACATGTTTAACTTTTTGAGGAACTTCCAAACTGTTTAAAAAAATTTCACAGAACATGTGTATTATGAAAAATCTATGCTGATTTTCAAAATGGTTTTGCACCAAAATCAACTCGTAATTCCATTCCATTTTTTCCACGAATTTTTTGAAGTCTCCTCACATGTTTAACTTTTTGAGGAACTTCCAAACTGTTTTCCAAAACAGTTGCATTAGTTTACATTCCATTTCTCTACATTTTAAAAATCACCTGCTATTGTTTCTCTTTTTTATCATATCCATCTATGAATATAAAGGGGTATCTAATTATAGTATGGTTTGCATTTGTCTTATGGGTAATGGCGTTGAGCATCTTTTCTTTTCTTTCTTTTTTTTTTTTTTTGGAGAGGTTTTCTCTATAGGG
>NW_006200185.1:247084-248210 GCF_000334495.1 Tupaia belangeri chinensis
GCGAACCGCGGTCGACTATGTGGGAGTCCAGCAACATAGCCATTATGCTAACTGCCTGGTTCCTGAGCATCATTTTTTTTTTTAATCACCAACCAGCACATACCCTCCCCAGAGAAACATAGAAAGAGGGAGAAAGCATCCACTAATGGGGCATGGTCATGCTGCAATTCCGTCCTCATTTTTCTATCTTGTCAAGTTTCAGACATGCAAGTACATGCATTTGCCATGTTTTTCAAGATGTCAGAGCCAGGATTTGAACCATGATCAGTCATATTGAAGTCAGTTCCTTTAACTACTTGGGTAGGAGGCCAACCCAATACTGAGTATTTTTTTTTTTTGGTCTGTTTGTTTGTTTTCTATAGGATGCATGTGCTTGTCAAAGAAAGAAACAGAGAGAGAAATCACTTCTTCATTCTCCCCTTGGGATTTTGGACATGTGCACACACGTGCAGTGTATTTTCAAGACACTAGTTCTGGGACTCGAACCCCACAGTTGGCCATGTGGGACCCAGTCACCCTAATCACACCACCTGCTCACCAAGATATTAAGCATCTTGGAACCAGCAGGTGGCATGGTGATTAAGGTGCTGGACATTCCCACATGGTTGACCATGGTTTGAGTCCTGGACTGGGTGGCTAGATTTCTCACTTTCCCTCTCTCAGTTTCTCTCTCTCTCCCTCTCTCTTTCTCTCTGTGTGTATCTCTCTGGTCAAATTAAAATAAATGAATGGGAGCAAGCAAGTGGCATGGTGGTTAAGGATGCTGGACTCCAACATGACCGAAAGCAGTTCAAGTCCTGGACCTGGCAGCTTGCTTTCTCACTTTTTCATTCTCTCTCTCATTCTGTCCCTCTCTAGTCAAATTAAAGGAAATAAAGTTAAATAAAATAATTCTTTAAAATAAATGAATGAATAAATAAAATAAAATAATTCTTTAAAAAATAAATTAATTTTTTTCATGGTAATTTATATAACTTCTTTGGAGAAATATCTCATAAATATATGTAATGAGATGATACTTATTTTGCTAATATATTACGTTTATTCTTGTTTGTTAAAACAACCTTGTATTGGGACTGGCAGTTAGCATAACGGCTATGTTGCTAGACTCCCATGTAGACCAACG
>NW_006200185.1:251414-264523 GCF_000334495.1 Tupaia belangeri chinensis
GCTAGCAGTGTATGAGGGTTCCAATTTCTCTACATTTTAAAAATCACCTGCTATTGTTTCTCTTTTTTATCATATCCATCTATGAATATAAAGGGGTATCTAATTATAGTATGGTTTGCATTTGTCTTATGGGTAATGGCGTTGAGCATCTTTTCTTTTCTTTCTTTTTTTTTTTTTTTGGAGAGGTTTTCTCTATAGGGCGTGTGCACTCTCCAGACAGACAGAGAGAGACATAGAGACAGAAAGCGAGAAATCACCCCCCAGGGGGGATGGTCACGCCACAATCCAAACTTCTCCTCCATTCTCCTGTCGGGATCCTGGGCACACACGCACACATGCCCAGCGTGAGTTTTAAGCCACTGGGTCCGGGATGCGAACCGCGGTCGACTATGTGGGAGTCCAGCAACATAGCCATTATGCTAACTGCTGGTTCCTGAGCATCATTTTTTTTTTTTAATCACCAACCAGCACATACCCTCCCCAGAGAAACATAGAAAGAGGGAGAAAGCATCCACTAATGGGGCATGGTCATGCTGCAATTCCGTCCTCATTTTTCTATCTTGTCAAGTTTCAGACATGCAAGTACATGCATTTGCCATGTTTTTCAAGATGTCAGAGCCAGGATTTGAACCATGATCAGTCATATTGAAGTCAGTTCCTTTAACTACTTGGGTAGGAGGCCAACCCAATACTGAGTATTTTTTTTTTTTGGTCTGTTTGTTTGTTTTCTATAGGATGCATGTGCTTGTCAAAGAAAGAAACAGAGAGAGAAATCACTTCTTCATTCTCCCCTTGGGATTTTGGACATGTGCACACACGTGCAGTGTATTTTCAAGACACTAGTTCTGGGACTCGAACCCCACAGTTGGCCATGTGGGACCCAGTCACCCTAATCACACCACCTGCTCACCAAGATATTAAGCATCTTGGAACCAGCAGGTGGCATGGTGATTAAGGTGCTGGACATTCCCACATGGTTGACCATGGTTTGAGTCCTGGACTGGGTGGCTAGATTTCTCACTTTCCCTCTCTCAGTTTCTCTCTCTCTCCCTCTCTCTTTCTCTCTGTGTGTATCTCTCTGGTCAAATTAAAATAAATGAATGGGAGCAAGCAAGTGGCATGGTGGTTAAGGATGCTGGACTCCAACATGACCGAAAGCAGTTCAAGTCCTGGACCTGGCAGCTTGCTTTCTCACTTTTTCATTCTCTCTCTCATTCTGTCCCTCTCTAGTCAAATTAAAGGAAATAAAGTTAAATAAAATAATTCTTTAAAATAAATGAATGAATAAATAAAATAAAATAATTCTTTAAAAAATAAATTAATTTTTTTCATGGTAATTTATATAACTTCTTTGGAGAAATATCTCATAAATATATGTAATGAGATGATACTTATTTTGCTAATATATTACGTTTATTCTTGTTTGTTAAAACAACTTTGTATTGGGACTGGCAGTTAGCATAACGGCTATGTTGCTAGACTCCCATGTAGCCAACCGTGGTTCGAGTCCCAGACCTGGTGGCTTAAACTCACACCAGGCACGTGTGTGTGCGTGCCCAAGATTCTGAGAGGTGAATGGAGGAGAAGGGATTGTGGTGTTACCATCCCCCCCTGGGGGGTGATTTATCACTTTCTGTCTCTCTGTCTCTACAAAATATACCCCAAAGAACAACAACAACAACAACAAAAACCCTTGCATTACTTGAATAAATTCTACTTACTCATAGTATAAAACAATTTTGAAATATTGCTGGATTTTGCTGCTAGTATATTGTTGAGAACTTTGTGTCTATATTGATGAAAGTTATTCGTCTGTAGTTTATTTTCTTGTGATGTCTTTATCTGACTTTATTTTCAAGGCAATATTGGCTTCATAGAATGAGCTGAGAAGTGTTCCCTCTTGTTTGAGGTTTTGGAAAACCTTAAAATTGGTGTTAATTCTTAAAACATTTGGGAAATTTCACCAGTGAAACCATTTGAGGCTAGACTTTTCTTTGCAGGTTTTTGGTGGTGTTGCAACTAATTCAACGTCTTCACTTGTTATAGGTGTATTCAAATTCTCTATTTCTTTGTGAGACAGTTTCTGTAGTTTGTATCCTTTAAGAAATAGTCCATTGCATATACATTATTTAAATTGTTGATATAAAATTGTTTATAGAATCTCCTTATAATCTATTTTATTTATGCAAGTTCAGTATTAATATTCTTTTAATGCTGACTTTAGTTACATAAGTCTTCTCCTACTTATTGGATAGTGCAGCTGGAAGTGTCGATTTTCTTTCCAATTGCAAAGAATCAATTTTTGATTTTGTTGGTATTCTCTACTATTTTCCTATTCTGCACTTACTTAATTTCTGCTCTAATTTTTAGTATTTTTTTCTTCCTGGGGCTGGCAGGTGACATGGTGGTTAAGAGTGTTGGACTCCCACATGGCTGACCATGGTTTGAGTCCCAGACCTGGTGACTTGCTGTCTCATTTTCTCTCTCTTTCTCCCCCCCTCTCTAGTCAAATTAAAATAAATAAATAAATAAATAAATAAATAAATAAATAAATAAAGTTAAGTAAAAAACTATATTTACTTTTTCCTGTCTGTTAGATTTAATTTTTTTTTTAGTTTCTTAACAGTCTAGGTTACTTATTTTATATTCATCTTATTTTTTCATTATTTAAAAAATAAAGATGTTTGCAGCTATCAATTTCCCTTTTTAAGATCAGCTTTTGCTACAGTCGTAAGTTTTTTTTTATTGTGGTTTTATGTACATTTGTCTCAGAATTCTTTCTCTTCTTGTTTCTTCATTGATCCTTTCTTTAGAAGTATGTCGTTTAATTTTTATCTATTAATACTTTCCCTAGATTTCCTTCTATTATTATCTTGTACTTTCATTTAATTATGATCAGGGAACACACTCTGCATTATTTCAATCCTTTTCAATTTATCAAGACTTGTTTTATACTCTAGCATATGATGTATCCTGTAACCCATTCCCAGTGTGCTTTAGAAGAATGTGTATTCTGCTATTGGGTGGTATGTTCTATAAATGTCTGTTAGATCTAATTGTTTTATAGTGCTTTATAAGTCTTTCATTGTTGACTTATCCATTATTGCTCTATAGCTCTAACCTAGTTGCTCTATCCATTATTGCAAGTGAAGTATTGACGTTTCCGTTACTATTGAAATGTTTATTTCTCCTTTCAATGCTCTCAATTTTGTTTCATGCATTAGGGGACTCCGTTGTTAGGTGCTTTATACAGTAGTCCCTCCTTACCCATGAGGGATACATTCCAAGGCCCCCAGAGCGTGCTTGACAGTATGGATAGTACTAAGTTTTATACCTATACAATGTTTTCCCTATATCTATATATCTATGGTAAAGTTAAATTTATAAATTAGGAACAGTAAGAAACTAACAAAGTAGTGCTTTATGGTTTCATTTTGCCATATTTGAATGATCAGCATTACTACTACTGTAGTTTGGGACCATTATTAAGTAAAATAAGAGTTACTTGAACACAGGCACTGGGATTACATGGTAGATAATCTGATAACTGAGAGAGTTATTAAGTGAATAATGAGTGGGTAACGTATAGTGTGAATATGCTGGACAAGGGGAAGATTCACATCCCATGCTACTCAGAATGATACATAATTTTAAAATTATGAATTGCTTATTTCTGGAATTTTTCATTCAATATTTTTGGACCACAGTTGACGACTAGTAACTGAAACTGCAGAAAGCAAAATCAATGGCAAGAAAGACTACTATGTGTTTATAATTATGATATCTTCTTCTTTTTTTTTTTTTTTTGGAGAGGTTTTTGCAATAGGGTGCGTGCACTCACCAGACAGACGGAGAGAGACAGAGAGACAGAAAGTGAGAAATCAACCCCAGGGGGGATGGCCACACCGCAATCCCTTCTCCTCCATTCTCCTCTTGGGATCTTGGGCACGCATGCACACGCGCCCGGCGTGAGTTTTAAGCCACTGGGTCCGGGATATGAACCGCGATAGACTACATGTGAGTACAGCAACATAGCCATTACGCTAACTGCTGGTCCCTAATTATGATATCTTCTTGAGAAACCGATCCATTTATCATTATGAAATGCCTCTCTTTTTCTACAGTTAATGGTTTTGTCCTAAAGGCCATTTTGTCTGATATTAGTAGAGCCATTTAAAGTTTCTCTCTTGTACGTGTGTTTTATAAACGTGCTTACAGTTATAAATTTCCCTGTAAGATCAGGTTTTACTGCCTTCCATCAGTATTTGTTTATTGTGTTTTTATTTATATTCACCTCGGAGTACTAGCTCTCTTTTGTTACTATTTGTGTGTTGTATCTTTTTCCAGAACTTTGGATGTTAACCAAAAGCTTGTAGAACTCCAAAGTTCTAAAATAAAATGTCTGCTTCTTGTTTCCTTTTAGGAAAAAAATTGCAGAGGGTCTCACTCTGTTATTTTGTTGGTGTCACTTCTTAACTCATTCTTTAAGGGCATTCAAAAGATTCAGTATCAGGTTTTGAGAGACTTTTATTATTGATTTTTTACATGATTTCATTGTGAGATGAAAAATACTCTATATGAATAAATTTTGTTAGCTGGTGAAAGTTTTCCTTTTAACTTGGAATATTGAAATTAGAAGAAATCATAATTCAATAAAGTTTAAACAGAATGTCTTTTCATTTTTATCTCTTGATGAAAATATTCCATATATGTATCAACCACCTTTCATGGTCCACTCAGGACATCGACACAGATTAATGTAATGGACCACTTCTAGTCTGGTTGAGGATTTTGCAATGTTCAAGGACTATCATTCAAATATGAGCTTTGCTGTCAAACTGACCTGGATTCAAATACCAGTCCTGCTACTATTAATTATGTGACCTTGGAAAAGTAACTTAACTCCATGTCCTTAGACAAGTTACTCAACATCACTAATTCTAAATTTCATCATCTATAAAATTAAAATATATTACAATTTTTACATAATTCTTATCAGGGTTATACAAAATGGCATCTACCATGAATGGCTGAATGAGAAGATGTGTGAAGGATTAAGTGTAAACTATTAGTTAGGGTTAGGTCATAAAGAAACGGGCACGTGGGTACTGTCTCCTAAATCTTTATTCCTTGCCCTATTTCCTTATATATCTATGATAGCAAAATTGTAGAAAACTGGACTCATTGGGAAGTTAAGACATCATCCCCTCCAGAAGATTTAGTAGTATTTGCTAACCAAACTGGCTTTCACTTGCTTTGTTATTTGCTTCTCTCTGAGCACAAAGAAATGACAGTGACATTCCAGTAACTTGAAAGTTCTAGTTGCCTGAGTTCTGATTAATTGAGAATGTATCTACTATCATTAACTGAGAGTTGACTTTAATTGGAGAAATAACGCATGATCCACTTGGTGTATAAGTTTGAAAAGAAAAGAAAACTATTAAGACTAAATCACTTACTCGAGGATCAGTGAGAAATTCTGTATTTCACTATTTACTTTAAGGGTCTTCAGTGATAGCAAGTATATATCCAAAGATAAAATTGATACAGTAAAATTTTGTTTAAGTGAACTAAAATTAAGTTTCCTAGTTCATTCATTTAGTTTCCTTTGATTAAATGTGTTTCGTGTTGAAATACCATTATAGGACTAGCCCTGTAGCTTAGTAGTTAAGGGAACTGGATCCCACATGATCAACCATGGTTGGAATCCTGGCATGAGGGTCTGAAAAATACACCAAGCATGTGTACATGCATGCCCCAAATGCCAACAGGTTGGAGAACAGGAGGAGAAAGGATTGCAGCATAACTACACTCCATTGGAAGAGTGCTTTTTCCTTTTCTCTCTCTCTCTCTCTCTCTCTCTCTCTCTCTCTCTCTCTCTCTCTCTTTCATTCCATCTCTCTGGTGAGCACATTTGCCTTCTGGGTATTAAAAAAAGAAATATGAGTATAAGAAGAAGAAAATCTCTACTGAAAGTAATTAGCATGTTCTGAGAGTTCCTCTTTTGTTGAGTATAAATGTAGTCCTATCTTTGAGGGTTTAGTCTTTTTTTTTCAATGCCAGTGAGCATGTACCCATTAGAGAGACAGAGAGAGAGAAAGAGAGAGAGAGAGGAGAGAGAGATAAATCACACTCAAATGCTGCCTTGTCTTTGTTACTTCACAATCTTTTTTTCCTCCAGTTCTCCATCCTGTGAGTATCCTGGGCATGTGTGCACACATGCTCAAGTGTATTTTTCAAGCCACCAGGGGCTGGGACTGAGTCACTGGTTGGCTATCTGGGATCTTGGTTTCCTTTGAGCAATATTTAATTGCTGTGCTTTGGGGCTGGCCCTAATCTTTTCTTAATAGCATCATTTGGTTTAGATAGAAAGAAATGAATAATTAGTATTTTTTTCTTCTTTTATTTAAAAAAATATTTTATTATCATAATCTTGCTTATATTACATTGAATCACATATAACTCTACAGTGTATTACATTTCTTTTTCCAAAAGGAATACTGTGCATGTCAGTCAAGACAAAGATATTTCTATCTACATCATCATCCTCAAATAGCTTTTCATAATTTTTCCAGATTATTATTATTATTATTATTGTTTTAAACATTCAGTCACTACTTATCATTTTGCTTGTAAAGAGAGTTTACCCAACATGAAATACTTCTCAGATTAGTCCAGTTGAGAATACTATACATGTCATCATCAATAGGTAATCATTCATTTCTGTGTCCCACTAACGTCCTGCCTCTCTATTTGTTCTCTTGCTGTCCTTCTCCATACTCTTCCCTTCTCCCACCCAGTTCCAACTGTCTTCAGCATCACTAACTATTTTCACTGCTTTTATGCCCTCCAATATTTCAATCTCTACATAAGGTGAGGATAGTCAGTATATATTAAGTTGATACATACAATATCTTTCTTTCATATCATGGCTTGCTTCACTCAGCAATAGATCCTGCATATCCACCCACTTTCTATCAAATGCTGGGGTCTCATATTTTATGGCTGAGTAGTATTCCATAGAGTTTATGTTCCACACTTTTTCAGTCCATTCATCTGTTTGTGGACATTTAGGTTGACTCCATGTCTTATGGTCGTGAATAATGCTGCAATAAACATTGATGTACAAGCGCTTTTCCAACTGAGCATCCTCCTGTCCTTTGGGTAGATATCCATGCGTGGGATCGCTGGATCAAATGGTAGTTCTATTTGTAGATCTTTGAGGAACCTCCATATTGTTTTCCACAGTGGCTGAACCAGTTTATATTCCCAACAATGGTGTAGGACAGTTCCCCTTTCACCACATCCCTGCCAACACTTACCACTTTTTGTATTTTTTATCTTTGCCATTCTGACAGGGGTTAGGTGGTATCTCTTTGTGGTTTTAATCTGCATCTCCCTTATGATGAGGGAATGTTGAGCATTTCCTCATATGCTTGTTGGCTATTCGTATGTCTTTCTTGGAGAGATTTTTGTACAGCTCATTTTCCTATCTTTAGATTGGGTTAATTATTTCTTTTAGCGTAAGCCGTTTGAGTTCCCTGTGTACTCTAATCATTAGTAAAATTTAACCCACCTCATTCTACATTTAAATCTGTATTCACCTTTCTGTTCTTTTAATCTAAGTATATCTGTTCATTCGTCTCACCTCTATCCTCTACAACTCTTCTTTGTGATTCTCTTATGGATTAAAACACAGGAATATAAAGGACTGGTTTTATGTCTGTATAGATAAGTATAAATGCTTATATTTATTTACATGAATACATCTTACTCTTGAAGGTGTACTTCGGGGTCTACAAAATGTATCCATTTATCTCAAAATGTATCCATTTATCTTATTTCAAAAACAGCAGGATGTATCCAACCAATAGATCCATGTATCTTATTTTTCAGGGTTTAATCTCCACTGCTATCTTTAGAAACAAAGAAGCATAGATTAAAAACAAACAAACAAACAAGCAAAACTAAGATTTCTTGCCCCTTCCCCCACTACTTAAATAGCATTCTGGGCCAGAGTGGTGGTGCACTGGTTGGAGTGACTGGATCCCACATGGCAGACCATGCAGTTCGAGTCTGAGACCTGGTGCCTTGAAACACACTTGGGCTCCTGTGGGTGTGTGCCCTCAATCCTGAGAGAAGAATGGAGGAGAAGGGATTATAGCATAGTGATCCGCCAGGTGTTCCTGTCTCACTTTCTCATTCTTTCTATCCCCCGTCTGTCTCTCTCCAGCAAGTGCACACATTCTATAGCAAATAAATTGCATTCCATAATTTAAATAGAAACAAGTGCTTTACTTATGGAGGTTATACATTTACTTCAGTGGGGTTTGAGGGACTCTCAACATTTTGACCCTCCTCTTTGAGAATGTGCTCCAAATTCTCCAATTTTTTGAGAATTGCCTGTGGAGCACATTCTCAAGATTTTCAGTGGTATACAAAATGAGGTCTGAGAGTGGATTTAATTTTTGGAATGAGTATATGGTCTCTTGAAGCCAAGTATGAAGAGCATTAAGAGTGGTGGGGCAGCGGGAGGGTGGTGGTGTTAGAAATTAAGCTGGGAAATGCTGCTTTTGTTCCACTAAGTGGGGATCTGAAGAAATGAATGTGCTTTTCTTGGATGACTCAGATGCTGGCTCTAAAGACACTTCCCTAAGAGGAGTTCCAAAATGTGAAGTACTGGCACTGAAGAGGCTACTTTTGAAAGACAAATCACTTGGATGTTTCAAGTGTGAGAATTTTGTTGAAACAAAGTAGTTTTATTGCTTTTTAGGCATGTAGTGATCATTACAGTGTAGGAGACCGACTTGTTCCCTGATTTAAGTATAGTTTCATTTTCACTGATTTCACCATCTGTGAAACAAAGCCTTCAGCCACTTAGCAAGAGTCACTTATTTTGAAAACCATAGGTCCTGCCTTGTTAAATAACACTTGGCTCCTTCAGTCCCCTCAGTAGGCGTTACACTAGAATCAAAATGAACAATGATTTAGATTTCCTGCTGGTGTAGGAAACATCTTAGTGAAGAGAATTGCCTCTGTGGATGGGATTGAAGAATCTCAAAAGTTAGTAGTTTACTCCAAATCTTCCAAATGCAAAGAGCCTGGTTGCATGTGGATTGTATTACTTTGATAGAAATGGTGACTCTTGGTCAGGATGAGAAACAAACGTTACCAACAACATTCAATATCCTTTTCATTCTGGGTAGCCACAATGTTAAAGGGAATTTAAGTAAGGTCCAGTAACTGAAGCATGCTGAGTAACACATAACAGGGTTGAAGAGAAATCATACTTGAGAACATTGACTAAGCACAGTTCTGTGGTGCCTTTCTCCTTCGCTACTGAAATATAGCCAACTCTTACTGGCAGAGCATGCAGCCCGCTTGCACACAACACCATGCACAGCAGGACTGGGAAGAAGACGAAGGGAACATTCAATGCCTTCCCAGAGGGTCACCAGATTCTCATTCTCCTGTGAAGAGACCCTGATGTTTTTCCTTATGGTTTGTCTAGAAAGAGCATGTATCTGGAAAGTGGCCTTAGTTAGAGTTCTTGGCTAGTAGAAACTTGAAGCTTCCTGCTTTGTTTTCTTTTTGTTTGTTTGTTTTTCATTTCATTTTGCAATGGCATTGTTGGGGGTTTGGTCCTTGAACCATTATGCAGTAAAGGAGCATGCAAGTACTCCTCTCAGAATGCTCACTTGTGAATAGAATTTGCTGCTGTGGCATACACTTCCTTAAGAGACAAGGAGCCCTGCAGAGTAATACTGCTGGCATAGAGGACCACTCTTAATGCATGTTTTGACATTTGATTTTTACAGCCGAGGCTAGATTGCTCTTTTCCTTTTGGACTTTGTTCTAAGTCTTAGTCATTCATTACACATGTTATAAACTATCAATTTAAATTCCACTGTCTTTCCTCATATTCTCTGCACTGGTCTGACTTTCTAGGTCCATTAAAGGAATTGTTTCATAAAACTGGTACTAAGAGAAACCAAGAATCCTTCCATATTTTCATATTTTCCTTCTTTGCCCTTTCTTTCTTCCTGTCGTGCTCTTTCTAGAAAATTATTTGAATTATTTTTATTTTCAATTTTAAATGACACATAAGAATTATACATATTTATGAGATATAGTGTGATTTTTTTCAGTATATGAATATAATATGTTATTATAAAATCAGAGTAATTAGCATATCTATAATCTCAAATATTTACTATTACTTTGTGTTTAGAACATTCAACATCCTCTCTTTTAACTATCTGAAATAACACAGTAAGTTAGCATTAACTGACACATGCCTTGGAACTCTCAGGTATATTCATTGGGACTTGGAGAAGCCCATCTTTGCCCAGATGCCATGACATTGGGACATCCGCCCCAGATAGCCTTGTTGCGTGGTAAGCTATTTGTGGCTGGGAGGGGTGCTATAGAGCATGGCTCATTCCCTTCCCCACACACCTTGGAACTCTCAGGTGAGTTCACTGGGACTTGGAGAAGCCTGTCTTTGCCTGGTCCTGTGCCCTGGGGACATCTGCCTCAGTGATGGGCCTGGATGCATGGAGCGACAGAGACACTGAGCTGCAGAGAGACTGTGGCTCATCCCCTATCACATGCCTCTGAATTCTCAGACTTCAGTGTATCCTGACATGACCCCTTCTCTCTTCCTCAGTTGAAGTTCAACAGCTCAGCTCCAGGTGCACCTGATCTCTAGAATCTGGGAGGACTTTGAATTATCCAAGTCTAGAGATAACAGTGCAGGTTGTTACGTGAGCATCAGGGAGGTAGAGCAGCAGAGAGATCACCAATCACCTCCTGCCTTTGAACACTCAGAATTAACTTGAAGAACATAGGAAGAAATGTATAATTCATCTGATGATTAGAAACCATTACAGAGGCAGAAGAAATATGAGAAAGCAAGAAAGTATCTCTCCCCTAAGTAAAGAAATCAATTCTTCATTAAACAATACATGAAACTCGTGGAAATGTCACATAAACAATTCAGAATATTTACAGTAACAGAAGTAAATGAGATGTAAGAGAAAATAGACAACGAACTCTAGAAGATGCAAAAGAAAGGAGACAATGAACTCCAGGAGATGAGGAAGTTCTTTCGCTATTTGAAAGAACTAATAGACGTCATAAAAAGAATCGAACAGAATTATTAGAGATGAAAACTGTAATACAGGAAATAAAAACTTCCCTCGAAAGCCTTAAAACAGTTTAGATAACGCAGAAGATTGAATCTCAAATATAGAAAAGAAAACTTCTGACCTAGAAAAAATTATCAAAAAGACTGAGAAAATAACCAAGAAGAATCAGGACAATATATGAGAAATACTCGATACCATCAAGTGCCCAAATATCCAGATAATTGGTATCCCAGAAGGTAGAGAAAATAATAAGGGCATTGCTAATCTGTTCCATGAAAGTCTGGAAGAAAACTTTCCAAACCTTGAGAGGCATACAAAAATCCAGATCCAAGAAATATAAAGGACCACAAATAGAATGAACCTGAGGAGATCTTCTCCAAGGCACATCATAGTCAGATTGGCCAAATCCACGGACAAAGATAAGAAATGTCAAGTTACTTACAAAGGTTATCCCACCAGGTTAACATCAAACCTCTCATCAGAAACAATGCGGGCAAGGAAAGAATGGGAAAATATATTCAAAATGCTAAAAGAAAAACAATTTCAACCAAGATTACTATACCCGGCAAGATTATCCTTCATATGGTAAGAATAGATAAAAACAAAGAAACAAACAAAAAAAACATTCTCAGCTAAGCTAAACAAAACTTGAAAGAATTTACCAACTCTAGGCCAGCTCTTCAAGAAGTTCTGAAGAGAGTGCTAATCAGGAAACCTAAAGTCAGACAGACAGAAATCAGAGGGAAAACAACAACAACAACAACAACAACAACAACAACAACAACAACAACAACAACAACAACAACAACAACAACAACAACAACAACAACAACAACAACAACAACAACAACAACAACAACAACAACAACAACAACAACAACAACAACAACAACAACAACAACAACAACAACAACAACAACAACAACAACAAAAAAAAAAAAACCCAAAACAAAACAAGAAAATGGCTAACTTAATGATAGGAACAAGTCTGGAAATATCAATAATAACATGAAATATTAATGAGTTAAATTCTCCAATCAAGAAACACAGACTGGCTGAATGGATAAAAACAGAAACCCTCTCTTTGTTGCCTACAAGAAATGCATCATATGGATAAAGACATATATAGACTAAAAGTGAAGGACTGGAAAAAGGAATTCCATGCAAATGGAAATCAAGAAAAGGCTGGAGTCCCAATACTAATTGCAGACAATATAGATTTTAAGGCAAAAACTGTAGGAAGAGACAAAGTAGGGCATTATATGGTAATAAGAGGGCTAATTCATCAAGAATACATAGCACATATAAATATCTATGCACCCAACTCAGGAGCACCCAAATATGTGAAGGAAAGACTGCTGGATCTAAAAGGAGAGATCATTTGCAACACTATAATTGTTGAGGATCTCAATACCCCATTATCTCCTTTAGACAGATCTCCTTGACTAAGAATAAGCAAAGAGATACAGGATCTAAATGATACTATAAATCAAATGGACAGACATCTATAGAACTTTCCACTAAGATCACAAAATATACATTTTTCTCACCTCCACATGGAACCTTTTCAAAGATTTATCATATGATAGGACACAAATCAAGCCTTTATCTATTCAAAGGTATAGAAACTATATCCAGCATCTTCGCTGACCATGGTGCACTTAAACTTGATATTAATTTCAGGAAAAATCCTCAAAAATACACAAACAGGGACCAGCAGTTAGTGTAATGGCTATGTCGCTGGACTCCCATGTAGTCGAGTCCCAGACCTGGTGGCTTAAACTCACGCCAGGCACGTGTGCGTGCATGCCCAAGATCCTGAGAGGAGAATGGAGGAGAAGGGATTGTGGCGTGGCCATCCCCTCTGGGGGATGATTTCTCGCTTTCGGTCTCTCTGTCTCTCTCTGTCTGTCTGGCGAGCACATGCGCCCTATAGCAAAAACCTCTCCAAAAAAAAAA
>NW_006200185.1:264914-280801 GCF_000334495.1 Tupaia belangeri chinensis
TTAAAAAAAAAGATGTGAAGGTGGTAAATAGACAATTTAGCATCATGCCTCAGGAAATTAGAGAAACAATAATAAAAAATCCAAAAAATGCCAGGAGAAAAATGATAAAGATTTAAGCAGAAATAAATTAAATAGAAAATAAACTATACAGAAAAGAAATGGAAGCAAAAGTTGGTTTTTTGAAAAGACTGACACATCATTAGCTAGACTAATTAAGAAGATGAGAGTAAGGAACCAGATTAATCAAATTCACAGTGAAACAGGCAATATTAGAACAGTCACAATATAAATACAAAATATCATTAGAGGATACTATGAACAACTACATGCCAACAAACAAGAGAACCTGGATGAGATGGACAAATTCCTGAGCACATATAATCTACCAAGATTCAATTGGGAGCATTAGAAAGCCTGAATAGACCCATAACAAGCCATGAGATTGAATGAGTAATAAATAATCTCCCAACAAGGAAAAACCCAGGTTCTGATGGCTTCACTTATGAATTCTATAAAACTTTCAAAGAAGAGTTAACCCCCATTCTACTCAAACTATTTCTAAAGATACAAAAGGAAGGAATCCTCCCAAACTCATTTTATGAAGTTTCCATCATCCTCATCCCCCAAACAGATAAAGACGTGACAAAAAAGAAAAACTATAGACCAATATCGCTGATGAACAATTGGGAGCATTAGAAAGCCTGAATAGACCCATAACAAGCCATGAGATTGAATGAGTAATAAATAATCTCCCAACAAGGAAAAACCCAGGTTCTGATGGCTTCACTTATGAATTCTATAAAACTTTCAAAGAAGAGTTAACCCCCATTCTACTCAAACTATTTCTAAAGATACAAAAGGAAGGAATCCTCCCAAACTCATTTTATGAAGTTTCCATCATCCTCATCCCCCAAACAGATAAAGACGTGACAAAAAAGAAAAACTATAGACCAATATCGCTGATGAATATAGATGCCAAAATTCTCAACAAGATACTTGCAAATTGTATCCAACAATATATAAAAAGATTATTCATTACAAGCTGAAGACTAGAAAGTGAAGGGGAACTTTTAGAAGGAAGTTACTGCTGCTCTTATCTCTGGTGGAACTACAGAGGGAGGAGGAATTCTCCATATACAATGTAGAGAGAAAAAGGCTAAACTAACAGTTGTCTGTGCAATGACGGAGAGGCAAGGAAAGTCAGAGTTTATCAAGATATAAAGAATATGTGTGTGGACAAGGGTCCAACCAGGTAGGCCTTATTCCAGGGATGCAAGGGTGGTTCAGCATACACAAAACCATAATTGCAGTACACCATAGTAACAGAAAGAATGATAAAAACCATATGATCATTTCAATCAATGGAAAGAAAGCATTTGATAAAATACAGTATCCCTTAATGATTAAGACTCTCAGCAAAATTGGCACAGAAGGGTCCTTTCTCAACACAATTAAAAGCAATATATGAAAAACCTCTAATTAACATTATACTGAATGGGGAAAAGCTTTCAGCTTTTCCACTAAAAACTGGTACTAGACAAGGCTGCCCACTTTCTACACTCCTTTCCAATATAATGTTGGGAGTCTTAGCCAACACAATCAGAAAAGAGAATAAAATAAAAGGCATTCGAATAAAAAAGAAAAGTTGAAAATATCTTTATTGCAGATGACATGACGGTATACTTAAAAGACCCAAAGTTTTTCATGTAAAAAACTTCTCAAAGTAATAAATGAATACAGTAAAATGGCAGGATACAAAATTAACATCCAAAATTCAATAGCTTTTTATATACAAATAACAAGTTGACCAAGGTAGAACTGAAGAAAATAATCTCTTTTACCATAGCCACAAAATGTATAAAATACGTAGGGATAAACCTAACCAAGGAAGTCAAAGAGTTTTACAAGGAAAACTATGAAAACCTTAAAAAGGAAGTTGAAAAGGACACAAAAAAGTGGAAGGTTATCCCATGTTCCTGAATTGGAAAAACTAATATAATCAAACTGGCAATTCTACCCAAAATAATCTACATATTTAATGCAATTCTAATAAAATTACCAGACACATTCCTCACAGATCTAGAAAAGACAATCATAGAATTTGTCTGGAATCATAAAAGACCCCATATTGCCAATGCAATTTTGCGCAAGAGTGAAGTGGGCAGCATCTCACTCCCTGACCCCAAAATATATTATAAAACCTGTGATAGTCAAAACAGCATGGTATTGGCACAAAAACAAACAGGTGGACCAATGGAATAGAATAAAGACACCAGAAATAACCCCAAAACATACAATTAACTGATTTTTGACAAAGGGTATCAGTCAATTCAGTGGGAAAAGGAATATCTCTTTAGCAAATGCTGCTGGAAAAGCTGGATAACGGGACTAGCAGTTAGCATAATGGCTATGTCACTGAACTCCCATGTAGCTGAGTGCAGTTCGAGTCTCAGACCCGGTGGCTAAAACTCATGCCGGGCGCGTGTGAGTACGTGCCCAAGATCCCAAGAAGAGAATGGAGAAGGGATTGCAGCATGGCCATCCCCCCTGGGGGGTGATTTATCACTTTCTGTCTCTCTGTCTCTTTCTGTCTTTCTGGCAAGTGCATGTGCCCTATAGCAAAAACCTCTCAAAAAAGAAAAAAAAGAAAAAGAAAAACTGCAGAAAGATGAAACTGGACTGCCATCTTTCACCATTAACAAAAATCAACTCAAACTGCATCAAAGATCTAAACCTAAGACTTCACACTATAAAACTACAGGTGCAAAACACTGGGGAAAATCTGGGAGACATCGGGGTAGGCAAAGACTTCTTAAATAGACACCCAAAGCACAGGCAATAATCCCCAAAATAGACAAGTGATATTACATCAGATTAAGAAGTTTATACACAGCAAAAGACACAGTAATTAGTGTGAATTGACAATCCTAGGAATGGGAGTATAATTTTTAAAACTATGCCTCACATAAGGGACTGATAACCACAATACACAGGGAACTCAAGCAGTTTACCCTCCCCCTGCAAAAAAAAGATTAACCCAATTAAAATATCAGACAATGAGCTGAATTTTCTAAGGAAGACATATGAACAGCCAAAAAGCACATGAAAAAATGCTCAACATCTCTCATCATAAGGGTGATACAGATTAAAACCACAATGAGATACCACCTAACCCCTGTCAGAATGGCAAAGATTAAAAATACAAAACATGATAAGGGATGTGGTGAAAAGGGAACTACACTCTCCTACACTGTTGGTGGAAATGTAAATTGGTCCAGCCACTGTGGAGAACAATATGGAGGTTCCTCAAAGATCTACAAAGAGAACTACCATTCGATCCAGCAATTCCACTGCTAGGTTCTTATCCAAAAGACAGGAGAATGCTTAATTGGAAATGTGTTTGCACATCTATGCTTATTGTGACATTATTCATGATTGCTAAGACATAGAACCAATCCAGATGTCCACAAACAGAAGAGTGGATTGAAAATGTGTGGCATATATACTCTATGGAATACTATTCAGTCATAAAAAAACAAGACCCTGGTATTTGATAAAAAGTGGACAAATATGGAATATTTATTGCTGAGTGAAACAAGTCAGGCTATGAAAGAGAGACATTGTATGTCTCCACTTAACCTATACTGAGTGTTCACACGCTATGGTAAAGACGGCAAGGTTCAGGGGATAAAAGCATTGAAAATTGTTATGGATGCTGGAGACAGTGTGGAAGAAGGGTGGGAAAGGGGAAGTGGGTAGGGAGGGAAATAAAGGAGAAAAATAGAGAAGACAGACATTTGTGGGGCACAAAAATGGTTTATTACCTGTTGATGATAACATGTATAGTATTCTCAACTGGACTGGCCTGAGGTGTATTTCATGTTGGATAAATTCTCTCTACAGACTAAATGATGTATAATGACTAAATGTATAAAAAAATAATACTTTAATTTTTTTAAATAACAAAAGTAACAGAGTAGTTAAAGAATTAGCATTAACTATAGTCACAATACTGTGTTATTGAATATTAGAACCTAATTTCTCTTATCTAAATATAATTTTCTATGCATTAACGAACATCTTTCTATTCATCCTCCCTCCTCTCCTTCCAAGCCTCTAGTAACCACTGCTGTACTCTCTACTTCTGTGAGGTTAACTTACTTAGCTTTCACATATAAGTGAGAACATTTTTTTCTGTGCCCAAGTTATTTCACTTAATATAATGTCCTCCAGACTTGCCATGTTGCCTCAAATTACAGAATTTCATTATTTTTGTAGATGAATAGTACTCCACTGTGTGCGTGTGTGTGTGTGCATATGCGTGCATGCATATGTGCGTGTATCATATTTTCTTGAACTCGTTGTTGATGAACATTTAGGTTCCTTCCATATCTTAGCTATTGCAAATAACATTGCAATAAACATTGGAACGCAGTTATCTTTACGACATACATTTTCTTTCCTTCGGATATGTGCCTAGCATTAGGATTGCTGGATCACACAGCAGATTCATTTTTCTTTCTGAGGAAGTATCATACTATTTTCCATAATAGCTGTACTAATTTATATCCCCACCCACAGTATAAATAAGTTTCCCTTTATCCACATCTTCATCAGCATTTGTCATTTTTTATCTTTTTGATATTAATAATTCTAATAGGAGTGAGATAATATCTCATAGTGGTTTTGACTTGCATTTCCCTGATGATTAGTGATGTTGAACATTTTTTCATGTGCTTGTTGCCCATTTGTATTGTTCTTTATTAGAAATGTGCATTCAGTTCATTTACCTATTTTAAAATCAGAGTTTTTTTTTCTAAGTTGTTTGAGTTCTTTGTATAGTCTCGTTATTAATCCTTTGTCCAATGTATAGTTTGCAAATACATTCTCCCATTTGGTAGGTTGTCACTGCACTCTGCTATTTTCTTTACTAAGCACACACATTCTTTGATGCAATTGTTGGTCCTTTAACATTTGATGGAATACCAGAAAAAAAAAAAAACCAACAATAACAACAATTTTGAAAAATGTACTAGATAAGTACACTTTGTTTTTTTAAAACTGTTTTTTTCTCTGACATTACGTAAAATGTAAAGGTCTGCACATTATTGTAGTCACGCTCCCATTTAAGTGGCATTTGAGCAATCAGAACCTTCAAGCAACCAGCAGAAATTGCAGTTGCAGGTGGAATTTGTGGAAGCTGGCTGCCTAAGTCTTCCTACCCGGGGTGGGGGGGTGGGGTGGGGGAGATACTGAAGTTGCATAGAAATACTTCACATTGCTAATTGCAGCCACCAGTGATCATGGAAGAGAAGGGATTCTGTAGCTTGGATTGACTGGTTGTGACACATAATCACTTTTGTGCATTTAAAGAAAAGAGTTCAAGATAGTATAGTAAAAGCTGCATTTACTAAGGAAATACTGTATTTTATGTACACCGTCTTGACAAGGTGAAAGGTATGTGTGTGTGTATGTGTGTGTGTGTTTGTTTGTGTGTGTGTGTATATAATAGTGATACCAGCTAGTGAAGAAAGGCAAATTTCAAATTTTTATTTGTCTTAGAAAAGAGAAAAATGGATTCAGCCTATAGAATGATGAAAACAAAGATGAGTAAAAAAAAAAAATGGGGGAAGCACTTCACAAAATACAAGAGATTTAGGCTACTCGTAATTTCTCAAGTTCATGTCAATCATTGCTGTCATCTATCCTTGAACCTATAAAAAGTATGGTGTTAAGTGAGATGAGAAAGTATTTATTCAGCTCATAGTTGAAAGATCTCAGAAGATATGTCGTCCAGGGACCAGCAGATGACATAATGGTTACGTTGCTGGACTCCCATGTAGTCAAACATGGTTCAAGTCCTGGACGCAGCAGCTTAAACTCCTGTTGGGTGCACTTGCATGCATGCCCAGGATTCTAAGATGAGACTTGAGGAGAAGGGACTGTGGCATAGTCATCCCCTCTGGGGGGTGATTTCTAGCTTTCTGTCTCTCTGTCTCTGTCTTTCCAGTGAGCACACATGCCCTATAGCAAGAACTTCTCTTAAAAAAATAAGATGTGTAGTCCAATCTCTTTCACACATGTATTCGTTTATTCCTTTCTTCACTTGTTTATCAAATATTTTTGAGTGCCCACTACATTCCGGAAGTGAATGACACAAATATAAGCAAGATATAGTCCCTGCTAGGAATGAGTTCAAGACCTAATCCTAATGTAACAGAGTAGAAATTGAGGGGACAGAGTAGAAATTGAGGGGATTGAGCCAATTACAGTGGGGGCACAAGAGGAAGGATGATGACTTAAACTGAAGTAAGTCTAAAAAGGAATAATAATTCACACACCAGTGACACCATTACTGATGAAGAAAATGAGGTTCAGAGAGGGAAAACGAGATGCCTATGGTCTGCAGGGGAGGGAGGGAGTAGCATTTGAACACCTTGCCATTGCCATAAAGTCTTTAAGTGTCAGACCTCAATACAATAATAACTGGTTAGTCTTGCTCCTGTAAATAACAAAGGAAACCAGAGCCATTTATTCAAAGAATTCCAGGAGAACAAAATTACATTCTGTGGGACCTGGGATATTAGAGAGAAAGATTCAGTTCAGTGTTCCCTTTCTTTTCCCCCTCCTCAGGCTTATTCTACTCAGGTCAAGCCACCCAAAACAGTCTGAACTTTGGGGCTTTTATGAACCTCTTTCCAAGTTAGTTGCCATGGTCATTACAAGAGTGAAGTCTTGGGTCGGCGGGGGGGGTGGGGGGGGCAAAGCAGCTTTTTTCTTTTCTTTTCTTTTTTTATTTATTTTATTATTTCTTTCATGAGATAGATGGGAGTGTGTGTGTTGGGAGCAGAGACAGCACACTCAATAGGGTCTTTACACCTCAATCTACTCCCAGCCTTAGCTAGGCCTAGATCATGGGCATATACTTAAAGAGCTCTAATTTTTTTTTTGAAGAGATTTTACTATAGTGTGTATGTGCTTGCCAGAAAGATAAAGACAGAGAGACAGAAAGCAAGAAATCACCCCCCAGGGGGGATGGCCACACCACAATCCCTTCTCCCCCATTCTCCTCTCTGGATCATGGGCACGCATGCACATGCTCCCGGCATGAGTTTAAGCCACTGGATCTGGGACTTGAACCACTGTTGGCTACATGGGAGTCCAGCGACATAGCCATTATGCCAACTACTGGTCCTGAAGAGCTCTATTTTTAAATCATCCATAACTGAAAACTTAGATCAGTTAGTACATGTGTTATCTTCATTCAAGAGTGAAGGGCAATCTACTCTGTTGGGGCAGTGTCACCAGGGATTAGTTTTATTGTATAAAGGAAGAAGAATCTTCCCTCCTTCCCCATTAATCTGACTCTTCCTCCCTAACCAGCCACCTTCTGGAAATATTATTGGAGTTACTTACATGATCAAGTTCAAGGTGCTTCTTTAAGTCTTAATCAGAAGGTTTTATTTGACAAGACTTGAAAATAAAGGAAAACAACAATAACAACAGGTCCAATCTGGTGCTCTGTTATTATTAACAATAAAGACAAGGTAAGGAGGAACCAGTAGGTGGTAGGGTGGTTGAGGATGTATTCCCATATGATTAACCATGGTTGTAATCCTGGACCAGGTGGCTTGAAAATCACACAATGCATGTGTGCATGTGTGCATGTGTATCCAAAATCCTAAGAGGGAACTGGAGAAGGGGTGGTTGGCATGGATATTCCCCCCTGAGAGGTGATTTCTCACTTTCCTTTTCTCTGACTTTCTCTGTCTCTCTTTGGCCACCACACATGCCCTATGGCAAAAATAAAAATAAACAAACAAAAGACAAAGGTAAGGAATTATTATCTCACCTCTTTCTTTATCATTTTGGGCATATTTGTGAGATAGACCCATATCCTTTTTAGTGAGATGTATATAAGAGGGGGTTAGATGATGGATAATTTATCTAAAAATACCCAATAAATTTTTATTGCTGGAGGCAATGTACTGACTCTCAAGCTAGAATTTAACTTCTTTTGGGTCGCATTATAATTAGAAAGTAAATGTGTGTGTAACATATGCAAAAGAATACTGTATCACAAAATCACTTTTTATATACTGTCACTTAAATGGGAATGTTAGCCGCACAAAATGAAAGAAGGTTATAATAATGTTTATTAGTTTTTTTTTTCTTCTTGGGTTTTGTTTATTTGTTCAGCAAACACTTAGATAGGGCTTTCTGTGTTCCTACACCGTTTCAAAACTTATAAAGTTCTAAACTCATTAATCTTCATAACTACCCTTTGAGGTAGATATTATCATCCTCAGTTTACAGATATTACCCAGGTTTATTTTAAATTCACATTTCTTAATAAAGGGAAGAAGAAGTTACATGTTTATCTTCCATCATTATTCAAACAAAATAGACCCCGTTTTGTCTTCTATGAAAACAATGAAGACAAATTGCAAATTTTCATTCTGGGGAAAAATCAATCAATGTTTATGGTATGCCCTTGATCCCGACTTATCTTTAACTCCACCTTTTGTCTCTGTCAATGAAAATGTAACACCATTGACTTTTGGAAGAGCATAGTAACTAGTGTGTAAGTACAGAGTACACTGTTTCTCCAGAGCAAAGCACACTTCAGGGCCCTGAACCATGACATACAAGATCTGAATGTTATTTATAGCTCTACGCTCTCCTTCCTAAGACTTCTGTTGTCTTTCTGTCTGATTTTAGTTGTATGAAGGAGGAAGACTGATGGACCCAGTTGCCAATGCAGACAGAGTGTGGACATGCAGCACCAGTTTCATGCCGTAACTGGTGATCACACCTCACTAGAACCTTGCAACACTTCTTGTAATCCCAACTGGGCCTCCCCTGAGCAGAGACAGCAATTACTTGTAGTGGTTTTCAGATGTAAACAAATGTTCATGGGGGACTGACTTATAATCAGCCAAGTCATTTCATTTATGGCTTGCATTAAATTGGAATGAAGGGCTCTGATCAGGGAAATTGATCACATTCATTTACTGTCTCAGTGAGTGTTTTTAGAATTTATGTACATTTCTTTCCTTTAGAGCTCTGACAGTGCAGTGTATTTAAGACTCAGAAAGTGCTTTAGAAATAGAAATAGTGCATATCTTAAAAGTAACTCTGCATTTCCTTTTGTAGTTAGCTCAAGTACGCCAGTGTGCATTTGGCCATTTTCCATTACTATTATTTCTTATGATACAGTGCCATATGCTTGGGAAGGGATAACAGAGAATTATATTTTTATGGGAACTTTGGTGATAACATGTTCCTTCTTTATCTTTCAGTCTGTTTCTGTCTTTGTAGTCTTTATCTTTCTCTCTCTCCATTTTTCTCTCTCTTCCCTTAAGTATGTTTCAACAAATGCTTTAAAATGAGGATAGCTTGAGTTGGCCCCACAATGCAGTGGTTAAGTGCTGCACAGAAAAAAGCAGATCCCACATGGCTAACCAGGGTTGAAGTACCATCCCTTGTGGCTTGAAATGCTATGGACGCACATGGGTGCAAATGCCCAGAATCCTGACAGAATGGCGAATTGGAGGAAAAAGATGGTCATGTCACCAGACCCCACTGAGGGGCTCGCTCACTTTCTCTCTCATACATGTGCCCTCTTTTGTTTCATTTTGTTGTAGGGCACATGAGCTTACTGGAGAGAGAGAGAGAGAGAGAGAGAGAGAGAGAAAGAGAGAGAGAGAGAGAGGGAGAAATCATCCCTTAGGAGGAATAGCCACACCACAATCCTTTCTCTTCCATTCTCCTCTCAGGATTTTGGGCACACACGCACACATACCTGGCATGTTTTGCAAGTCTCCAGGTCTGAGAATGAAACTGCAAAGTTTGCCATGTAGGAACCAGCCACCTTAACCATTTTGCCACCATCAGGTCCAACCCTCCACAAAAATTAAATGATGACAGCTGTGAGAATTCTTTAAAAAATATTCAAGAAAAAAAAAAAAGGCCGAAACTTTAAGTAGAATGAATTAAAACCAAAATATCATTTTTTACCCTCGTCATTGTTAGTATAAAGTTAAAATCTGAAAAAAAAAAAGGATGGACAGATGTGGAAAATACGGACTCTGTAAGACCAAACATTTCTGGACCACTTGCCATGGCTTGCCATGTGCTTGTTCCACTCAAAATGTTCTAAGACCACTCACTCCATTGAAAAGCTGTGGGTAGGATTTCAATGTAAAGCACAAAAGAAATGCTAGGGACTTTGGAGTCTGAAAAAATATGTAAGTGAACTTCTTAAGAAGTATAAAAGGTAATTTGGGAAATGAGATAATGTGGAGGAAAAAAATCAAATCAGTGAGTTAGAAGTCACTGAGTACTAAGCATTAATCAAAGTAGAAAGTGGTCAGGGCAGGTTCCTGGGGACCTGGGGACTTCAGAGTGTGCTCAAAGGGAAGGAAGAGTTGGGCTCTATGGAGGACGTAGAGCTTCTGCTAGGATGGAAGGATTTAGATCTGGGGTCAAGAATTACCTATTTCTCATCAAACAAGCTGCATAATCCTGGGCAAGTTGATTTTATTTGTTTAACAAACATCTTTATGACATTCCATATGTGGCAGGCACTGTTCTAAGTGTTTTGCACACATTAACCCATCTAAGCCTTAAAATAATTCTATGAAAAGTCCTACTACAATATTACCAAAGAAGAAACTGGGGACAGAGATGAATAAACTTGACCAAGGCCACACAGCTAAGTAGTAGAGGCAGGAGTCAAATTGAGTTTGGATCGAAGCCTATGCACTTAGCTATGAAACTGAGCAAGGACCCCCTAAGGTATTTTCTAGGGTTCCTGAAATATAAAGTCCATTTGCATTGTAATGGCCCAGAGTAAGGAGTAAGTTTTCAGACTTTGGTTATGATGATAATCAACATGGACCATGAGTGAGGGCCATTTGACCTCTAAAACTCTCAGTTAAAGGAAAGAAGGTTTTCATTTCAATATATAAGATGTTTTGTAAGCTGGAAACTGCTGGTTGTGAGCTCAAAGACTCCAGGATGAAGGGCTCCAGACACCTGAAGAGAAATTTGATTATCTAAGGCCTCACCAACCAAGAATGCCCACAAGATGATCACGCCCTCTTGAACCAATCACTGAACTGATCATGCCCCTGGGACCTCTGCCCCTAATTTTGCCCTTAAAAACTCATGTGGGGAACATCTCAGGGAGACTGGGTCTTTTCAGCATGAGCTGCGTGCTCTCCTTGCTTTGTGCTTTGCAATAAAGCTGTACTTTCCTTCATCACACCATGCACCTATGGTTTGGTTTTATAGCGCTTGGGCGAGCGAACTTGATTTGAGTTTGGTAACAGCTACTATACTTACAAATTGCTCTGTTTTTCTGATTATTGCTTTTCCATTTTTGAAAACATAGAGGCAATAATTCCTTTTGGTCCTGTTAAGAGGAATAAATGTGATAAGGGCACTGGAAGTGTCTGGCACAAACAAGAAACTCAACAAAAAACCTGTTTCATTTAAAAATTTCCTCTCTTGGAAAGTCAGCTTTCTCCCGGTACTTGGCATCAACTGTGCCTTGCTATTTTCTTGAGGATATACTGCCTCTCTGTGTGGCTCTTACAATAATGTATGTGCATTATAGTCTCTGAACACTTAACCAGTCCCCTGTTGCATTTGGGGAGCATCTCAGAACCACTATGCCGCTAGATCTTCAAAGGTCAGTGTCTCGCTACACTTAGATTTGAAATTTCAGCCCTGTCCGCCATCCCAGGCAGTCAAATGTAGGTGTGTAAGCAAACAGTTAAGCACACCTGAAGTACATGCTTCCTGTGTTCTAACTACATCTTAATTCCTGAAATGAACACTTAACGCCTAAAAAGGTAAAGGTAAGATTCTGAGTAAAAATGCAGCAACTTCTCAAGTAGCATGTTCTTCCAGTAAATATAATTAAATTTGATGCAGGAAAGAATTTTCAAAATCATATAATGGTTTAGTGGCAAAAGGATTAGTGCAATCCACCACCAAACGAATGTTGCTGAGTGTTTAAAGATGTCAGATGGGTGAAAAGTTAAACTGTCCAATAGATCGGTGAACCTGGGTTAGAGGAGTCCCCAGGTGGGATCATGCTATGGACAAAAGAAGAAAAATCTCTCACCTTTTTTAGTGCTCCTGGAATGAACCTCAGGAGTATCAATATCAACAATAGTACCATTTCCTTCTATTACCCTGTGTTCTAGTGATGTCCTGCAGGTTAGGTTCACTACAGCATTCATAGCCATTCTATACAGATGCCTCTGGCCATTTAAAGGTGAGTCCAGAGCTATAGACAATGTTTTTTCGTTCATTTCTGAAAAGCTTTTCTCATTCAGAATTCGAAATTTGGAACAGGAAAGTTTCCAGCTAAACAGAAAACAAGCAGAATCTGGTTTTTAAAAGGTTTAGGTGATCAAATAAATGTTGGCTTCAGAGGTAGCCCCTTTGTAAAAATAAGCACACTGTATCTCTGATAGAAGAAACTTTAAGTCAATCCAGTAATTAGCTAGATGCCGAAACAATTGCAAGCATAGATAATAAATTGATCAACAACTGTCAGGTTGCATGAAAATTTCTGAAACTCAGGGTTTGGATTTTGTTTTCCCACTTGGACAAAATTTTCAGAATTCTCTGGACATATTCTGATTAACACAGAAGAAAACAGGACCTATATTAAACAAACACATCCTTGAAAACACACCTGGGTCTGATGGATTTACAAGGTGAGTTTTTTTCCCCTAAGCCTTTGAAGAATATATTATACAAATTATCCTTGATTATTGAAAAGTATGGTATATTTCTTAAAATTATCCACAGAGGAAAATGTGCTGAGAATGATACGGGGAGAAATGATACAAAAAGGTATACCTATATTAAACAAACACATCCTTGAAAACACACCTGGGTCTGATGGATTTACAAGGTGAGTTTTTTTCCCCTAAGCCTTTGAAGAATATATTATACAAATTATCCTTGATTATTGAAAAGTATGGTATATTTCTTAAAATTATCCACAGAGGAAAATGTGCTGAGAATGATACGGGGAGAAATGATACAAAAAGGTAGGAATAATACAAAAGGCAAGAATTTACAAAAAAAGAAAAACAGGGCCTATTCCAAACCCTACTATTCAGTGTGGAGCCACTCCATGCCAGGCACTGTACACGCTTTTCACACTTTAGCTTTTTATTATCTGTGCTTGCAATTGTTTCGGCATCTAGCTAATTACTGGATTGACTTAAAGTTTCTTCTATCAGAGATACAGTGTGCTTATTTTTACAAAGGGGCTACCTCTGAAGCCAACATTTATTTGATCACCTAAACCTTTTAAAAACCAGATTCTGCTTGTTTTCTGTTTAGCTGGAAACTTTCCTGTTCCAAATTTCGAATTCTGAATGAGAAAAGCTTTTCAGAAATGAACGAAAAAACATTGTCTATAGCTCTGGACTCACCTTTAAATGGCCAGAGGCATCTGTATAGAATGGCTATGAATGCTGTAGTGAACCTAACCTGCAGGACATCACTAGAACACAGGGTAATAGAAGGAAATGGTACTATTGTTGATATTGATACTCCTGAGGTTCATTCTAGGAGCACTAAAAAAGGTGAGAGATTTTTCTTCTTTTGTCCATAGCATGATCCCACCTGGGGCGGGGGGGGGGGGGGGGGGGTGGATGCGACCAAAAAGAGTGCAAAAACTCCTCTAACCCAGGTTCACCGATCTATTGGACAGTTTAACTTTTCACCCATCTGACATCTTTAAACACTCAGCAACATTCGTTTGGTGGTGGATTGCACTAATCCTTTTGCCACTAAACCATTATATGATTTTGAAAATTCTTTCCTGCATCAAATTTAATTATATTTACTGGAAGAACATGCTACTTGAGAAGTTGCTGCATTTTTACTCAGAATCTTACCTTTACCTTTTTAGGCGTTAAGTGTTCATTTCAGGAATTAAGATGTAGTTAGAACACAGGAAGCATGTACTTCAGGTGTGCTTAACTGTTTGCTTACACACCTACATTTGACTGCCTGGGATGGCGGACAGGGCTGAAATTTCAAATCTAAGTGTAGCGAGACACTGACCTTTGAAGATCTAGCGGCATAGTGGTTCTGAGATGCTCCCCAAATGCAACAGGGGACTGGTTAAGTGTTCAGAGACTATAATGCACATACATTATTGTAAGAACTCATCTAGTGTCTTGGTCAATACACAAAGCCTCTTTTTCTTGAGTCATGCCCCCAATCATGCCTAAGGAGAAGAACAGAATAGAAAATGTTGGCTAGATCTAACCACTCTACTAAAGTGGAGAGTAATTCCAAGGTGAATCCACCCCGGAGAGCAAATGGGCCTTTGAAAAATGCCAAGGGGAGGGAATAGTAGTTTCCTAATGCCTTTGAAAATACTCCCCAGTGGCTTGGTGGCATGGAAATTTGCCTAGCTTTGGTTGTGGAGTTTCTGCTACCTTGGATAAAAGAAAGTTTGCCAGACTAAAATTTGATTATGAGGTTCCTCTTTCCTCCAGTATGGGAAAGAGACAATAATAAAGTCTTTTTTGCAATTTCCACTGGCCAGAAATTTCAAGCAAGTGATCATGTTGAAGTTGTATTATCCCAAGAACTAGCAAATTAACCTAGGTATGCCTGAAATTTGTGATAAAACAACTATTTCAGCAACTCAGTAGTGATAAATTGAGCCAGTTTGTGTACTAGAGGAACCCTAAGTGTCCCACAGGAGATGTGGTTTGCAATGGCAGAGAGAGGTAAGAGAACCTGTGTTGACCTAAGTTATGTTTAGTATAAAGACTCCTTTGTTGACGCTTTGTGATAACAGTTCCTCATTTGATAGATCATCCGGTACAACATTATATAATTTGGCCTTGCCTTTCTCTCCAGCCTACTGTGGTGGCCAACACCTTGCTATGCTATCACAGCCCCCTTCCTCTGTGTCAGACAAATTGGACTTTTACTATAGTGTAGGCAACTTGGCAAGTCCGAAGGCAAGTGGAGGGAGGTGGGTAAGAATAAGAATCTTTATTCCATTTTTTCAAATAACTAGACACCTCTCTGTTTCACTTACACTAGGATTCTCTCCGTTATTACAAAGTGTCAGATGCTGTCCTGATGATATTCACAATACTTGCCAAAAGCCATTGGGGGTTTTCTCAATTATTTGAAAGGCAGTTTGTACCCAGTCTTCTCCTCCCAACCATTAGGATCCCGATCCTCTTCTCTTATATTTTACAAACAGAGATTGATTTCTTGCCTGATATTAACTGGAGAGTTGCATTTGGATCAGTTCGGCAGAATTACAAAGTATAATCAGCCTAAGACTTCATTCCACTCCTTAACCTAACCGCTGCTTAAATATCTCCTGCAATGTTTTTGCACTTTCTGCAGAGCATATAGAACTCTGTCCTAGGGTGAAGCCGTGGAAGGCAGGAAAGCAGCCGTGAATCCCTATGAGCTTGTCACGGAGGACCCTGCCTATGCGCGTGTTATCAACTACAATTGTCTCTGTAAAATTAAATAAAAGCATGCATTTATTATTGTGGGGCTCCAATTAAGGGACAGCTGGTGCTCCTATTACACTTGAATTAAGTCAAAACTTGTAATTTAGCTGTCCAGATGCACATTTAACCCCAAATATAAAACTGTATTGGCTTTATCCATTTTCCATTCAAAAGTATCTGGAACCGTACCTCAGGACTCCTCCTACTCTTCGAACTCTGTTGAAGAAGAGGTACTATTTGCACTGGTCAGCATTTCCCTCTTTGATGTTCTTAGAGAGAAATAAGGGATTAGGGCATTTATAGAAGGGAGAAGACCCCGGAGGAAGGCAGCAGGTGAGTATTTACTTAGCCTGCGGT
>NW_006200185.1:281651-311139 GCF_000334495.1 Tupaia belangeri chinensis
GCTGGGAGCCGGGGGGAGCGCTGGCGCGGGTCCCCAGTCCCCTCTCCCAGCGCGCCCGCCGGCCCCGGGAACTGGCCCCGGTGCAGTTCGGAAAAGAACATACTCTCTCCTCCGGGCCCAGAGCAGATTGGCAAAAGCACGGGGGACGGGCGGGAGAGGGGAGCGGTGGGATTGTCGCTTCCATCCGCGAGTCCGCCGGTGCGTGTCTCCAGACTTGACATTTTATACCCCACAGCGGCAGACTTGGAGCCCGGTTTCCACGTCCCAGCCCCGAAGTTATGTAGGTGGGGCGGGCTTTAATTTGCTTATATCTAATGATTTCAGGAACCTCGCTTTAAAATGGCGGCATTCAGTATACACCCCTGCTAAAGGCTCTCCCGGCACCGGGGCCACTTCGCGCAGCGCTGCTTTTGCTTCTGCAGCTAACAGATGGCATGTGCCGCTGTCGCTGCCCCTACCGCTGCCGCTGAGAGCAGGGCCCCTTAGCCTCTGGGTTTGCGCTAGCTGCACAAGGTAAGGCTGGAGAGGAGTTGGGATTTGTGAGTGACCGCTCATCTAGGAAGCCGACGGAGTTCAGTGTCTCTTAAACTTTATCTTACAGAATGGCAAAAAGACGGAAAAGTAACACCGAAACTTTATTGCGATCCTCTTCTTCCTTCTCTTTGTCGACTTTCTTCTTATCCTTGTTCTTCTTGTAATAAAGGACCTTCTTGCATGGCGTATCATCAGCAAATGCTTTTAAGGACTAATTCCCCCAGTTTCTTGCGGTATCCTAAGCGGAGTGACAGCTTCCTTGCAGAACCGCGTCTCTTCCCGCCCTGGACCAACACGTTTGGATTGTTTCATTTTCCTACTGGGGTCTGAAGGGCATGTGGATAGGTTTTAGGAGACTATTAAAAAGGTAACTTTGGCTTTTGACATTCACACAGTAAGTTTTTGTGGTTAAAAAAAAAAAAACGAAATTAAACCTAAGCTAGTAGAGAAAGTTGACACTGAGTTGATTCACTCGTGTACTTTTACAAATATTTTAGTAGACCTACTGTGTGTTTTTCTGAGACCTGTCTACGTATTGGTGTATATAGTACAACAGATGAATTTATTGCTTCTTTAATTAATGTTTTAGAGTAGTTTCTTTTTTCCTAGATATTTGTAAATTGCGCTCAGATCCCATGGCTTCTCCATATGCATACAGAGAGTCCATGAGAAGGCATCAAATAAACCCACTGCAAGATTTAATTTTGAAATGATTGGTAATTTTCTGTGTGCTGACTCCCTGGATTAATCAATAGGTCTTTGGGTGATTACTGATAAAATGGTTGGGAAACAGACTGTTAATACAGCTGTACAAATGACTAGATATAAATGCTTACTAGAATTCATCCAAGTATTGTTTTTTATTTTCCCCCCAGTGAGGTTTATCAGAGATCTCAGATTGTCCCTGATTACATACACAGTTTGTCTTTTGCTTATGCAAATCTGGTCCTTAATGTTTAAATACTGTTTAATCCTTTTTTTCTCCTAACGTGTAATCATTTCTAGGGATGCTTTCTTATTTACCCAAACTTCTCCATCTATAGCCTAAATGGGCTTTTGCCTATAGTCCATCTGGCATTATTTTACCTTGTTCACTTCCTACCTCTACCAATGCTATAGAAGCTATTTGGTTGGCAGATATTCCTGCTACTAAATTTAGCAAGTGTCTGGAAAAGGAGGAAAGAGATTGTATGGCACCTATTAAAACATGGTGAGTTTTCCTGTCTAGGTGCTGTAGTATACCTAGAAACAAGGAACAAAACTGCTTACAATGGACTTTACAGTATATTTTGTGTTCGTTTTTCAGATATTTTCTAAGGGAAATGTATGGGGCAATTGATTGTTTCACACCTGAAAGGAAAGTTCCAGAAGCAAATAGAAACTTACATTTTTGGAACAGGAGGATGACAAAGAATAACTTCTCCCTCCTTTGTGTGTGTGTGTGTGTGTGTGTGTGTGTGTGATTACATACTGAGGCCTCAGTTCAGTAGGCTTTGGTTTCTGGATGTGTTGCCTTGCTGCTGAAAGACTTCAAACAAATGCATCTTAAAAAAAATAAATAAATAACAAACCATGGGACCAGAATAGATAAGCTAAACTGATGTTTAAATCAGTTTAAACTGCTGAGGAAATTTTGTCAGTTAACATTCTATTGTCTCATATACTGATGAGATTGGAGATCTTGTATGAAAATGAGAATTTGTCAGAAAAAAATATTTTGAGAGCAAATTCATAGAGTGCTGGGCTAGAGGTGCTGACTACATGTTTTGCTCTGCTTCTAAGAACTACTTATATTTCTAATTTTCTTGCTGCTTTAAGCACTCATAATGACTCCCATGACTATTATAAAATAACTTTTTTCCCCCTCAACTGTCCACTTCAGGTATTTCACAACAGCTGCATTTTAAAAGGGACAAAAATCTATGATTAGGAACTAGTAACCCAAGTACCTTTGGTATTCCCTTGCACTCAGCTTCTACTACCCAAGTAATAATGCTTTGCTCAAAGTAGGTGCCTAATAAATGAATGTTGGATTAAAAAGAAGGTATAGTTTATAAACTCAAAGAGGAGCAGATTTTGTCCCTAGCTTTTAATTTAAACAGAAGCCATTTCATGTATTTGCAAGAATCTAAGAACTTAAAGTAGATTAAAATGCACATTCCCTTAATTATGTGCATTCTGTCAGTATTTGCCTCAAATGTGTTCTCTTGCCCTCTCATCTTCCAGGCACTTGTGTAATTCATCCTTTTGACCAGTAGGTGTATTATCATCTGTCTTGGTTGACAATATGCAAAAGTAATCACAGAAGTTTAGGAATAAAAACAGGTTTTGTCTTTTGAGAAGCTCTACCATACTGTACATGCTGAAACAGTAACCGTCTCTTAGCTGTTGTGCAGATGTTGACAATATAGTTTGAAGCACAATTTTGTTCTCTACCCAGCTGTCTTTAATTGTGAGGGAGGAGGGAAGAAGAAGAAGAAGAAGGAGAAGAAGGAGAAGAAGGGAGAAACCCTAAAGTGATGAAGATTTCATTCATGAATTTGTACACTTATCCTGCTTATATCCAATAAATTCAGAAAGGTGACAGACTTTTTTTGTTTTGAAATACATAATGTTGTCTGATAGGATTGCAAACAGGGATTGGGATATGGCATACAAGAATAAGTTACAGCACATGCTTGACAAATAATTTGATCCTGTAATTAAAGTTAGATAATAACTGCTGCTATGTTAAAACTATCAATTGTCCTCAAGAGCATCCTGGCTACATTCACCTTTTTAAAAAAAGAATGATTAATTTTATTTATTTATTATTATTATTTTCCAAATTTGACCAGAGAAAGAAAGTGAGAAAGCAAGCTGCCAAGTCTTGGACTCGAACAGTGATCAGCTATGTGGTTGCCTCAACCATCAGGTCACCTGCTGACCCTACTACACTCACCTTCTAACTTCACTGAGCTTCTCCTATGCTCTATGAGTTTTCCTATGAGTGATTACCTAGACTTTGCAACAAAGTTGGACAAATGGATAGTCCCCATTATAAATATTTGTGATGTCAAGAAAATAAAAATCAGAAGTTGTGTTTCTTTGTAGGATTTGTAGGATTTTCTAACTCTCTCTAGGTGTGATACAACTCTTACTTCAAAAATAGAGAAAGAAACCCAAATTTCAGATAAAATGAGGTGGACAATTCCCTTCTAAGAGAATAAAATTGAAGCAAGTAATTTGTAAACTAACTAGACAACCAACAGACATGAATTATAGACCAAAAAGAAAACAGTTAAATCTGTATTAATGTGGGCTTTTAGATCTCGAAGAAACCATACAGCTCCATAGCATCCTACTCTTCCTGCATGGTGATATATTGAGTCAAGGTAGCCAAATGACAAAGCTATAAAGGCAACTTTGAGAATTAGGATAAATAAGGCATCAATTACCTTATCGGATGTTAATGATATATATCCACATGACTGAAACGGATCAGAAAATATTGTTTTCAGGTCATTCTAGTAGTGAAGACAACATAAATGACTGTACATCAAACTGCGGAGAAATAGAATTAATATACAGATTTACTTTGGTGCAAAAAACTTTTAAGAATCTATGCATAGTTCTTCATAATACGCATTTTCATTAAGTTTTTTGAAGATCCCTTTATAAATCCACCATTGAGTTCTATTTGGCATTATTGGGTTGTCAGAAAAGTCATGATGCATTTTGTATAGAAAAACACAGAAAAGTATGTCATGACTTTTTACACAGCCCATTACACTGAGAAATAGTGTTTTTAAAGGAATGAGGGGGAAAATAATACGATCTGAGAAATGGAACCTGATCATTTTTATTTGGATGATAAAAGTACTCCTAAGTTACCTGGGCACACAAACACACATGTGCATGAGTGTACAAATTACTGGTTAGGTTATAGTAATTTATATAGCCACATATTTATATCATCCTGGAAAATTACAGAAAAATACCTATGTTTTAATAATATTTCTCCAATTCTAAGAATGAAAGGAAAGAAGTTTTACAATAAATATTTGACATAAGAGTGTCTCTCTGAGACTCAGGAAGCTCTTCTGAGAGCCTGGGGCTTCTGAATGGTCAACTGTAGGCAGTTAACTTTTAGAAAAAAGATGCATTACTCAGAACTCAAGATAAAGCAAGAATGAAAGGAAATTTGATTTAAATGTGTGTATGTGTATGAATAAGTGTGTGTGTGTATGTGTGTGTATGTAGTGTGTGTATCTAGGTATATGTATGCATATACTCCCTGTATATGTTGCTTTTCTTTTTCCTTTTTTTTTTTTTTTTGCTTTAGGGCGCGTGCGCTCAACAGACAGAGACAGACCAGAAAGCAAGAAATCACCCCCCAGGGGGGATGGACACGCCACAATCCCTTCTCCTCCACTCTCCTCTTGGGATCTTGGGCACACACGCACACGTGCCCAGCGTGAGTTTTAAACCACCGAGTCCGGGACGGGAACTGTGGTCGACTACGTGGGAGTCCAGCGACAGCCATTACGCTAACTGCTGGTCCCTATATGTTGCTTTTCTTTTTCCTTTTTTTTTTTTTTTGCTTTAGGGCGCGTGCGCTCAACAGACAGAGACAGACCAGAAAGCAAGAAATCACCCCCCAGGGGGGATGGACACGCCACAATCCCTTCTCCTCCACTCTCCTCTTGGGATCTTGGGCACACACGCACACGTGCCCAGCGTGAGTTTTAAACCACCGAGTCCGGGACGGGAACTGTGGTCGACTACGTGGGAGTCCAGCGACAGCCATTACGCTAACTGCTGGTCCCTATATGTTGCTTTTCTTTTTCCTTTTTTTTTTTTTTTGCTTTAGGGCGCGTGCGCTCAACAGACAGAGACAGACCAGAAAGCAAGAAATCACCCCCCAGGGGGGATGGACACGCCACAATCCCTTCTCCTCCACTCTCCTCTTGGGATCTTGGGCACACACGCACACGTGCCCAGCGTGAGTTTTAAACCACCGAGTCCGGGACGGGAACTGTGGTCGACTACGTGGGAGTCCAGCGACAGCCATTACGCTAACTGCTGGTCCCTATATGTTGCTTTTCTTTTTCCTTTTTTTTTTTTTTTGCTTTAGGGCGCGTGCGCTCAACAGACAGAGACAGACCAGAAAGCAAGAAATCACCCCCCAGGGGGGATGGACACGCCACAATCCCTTCTCCTCCACTCTCCTCTTGGGATCTTGGGCACACACGCACACGTGCCCAGCGTGAGTTTTAAACCACCGAGTCCGGGACGGGAACTGTGGTCGACTACGTGGGAGTCCAGCGACAGCCATTACGCTAACTGCTGGTCCCTATATGTTGCTTTTCTTTTTCCTTTTTTTTTTTTTTTGCTTTAGGGCGCGTGCGCTCAACAGACAGAGACAGACCAGAAAGCAAGAAATCACCCCCCAGGGGGGATGGACACGCCACAATCCCTTCTCCTCCACTCTCCTCTTGGGATCTTGGGCACACACGCACACGTGCCCAGCGTGAGTTTTAAACCACCGAGTCCGGGACGGGAACTGTGGTCGACTACGTGGGAGTCCAGCGACAGCCATTACGCTAACTGCTGGTCCCTATATGTTGCTTTTCTTTTTCCTTTTTTTTTTTTTTTGCTTTAGGGCGCGTGCGCTCAACAGACAGAGACAGACCAGAAAGCAAGAAATCACCCCCCAGGGGGGATGGACACGCCACAATCCCTTCTCCTCCACTCTCCTCTTGGGATCTTGGGCACACACGCACACGTGCCCAGCGTGAGTTTTAAACCACCGAGTCCGGGACGGGAACTGTGGTCGACTACGTGGGAGTCCAGCGACAGCCATTACGCTAACTGCTGGTCCCTATATGTTGCTTTTCTTTTTCCTTTTTTTTTTTTTTTGCTTTAGGGCGCGTGCGCTCAACAGACAGAGACAGACCAGAAAGCAAGAAATCACCCCCCAGGGGGGATGGACACGCCACAATCCCTTCTCCTCCACTCTCCTCTTGGGATCTTGGGCACACACGCACACGTGCCCAGCGTGAGTTTTAAACCACCGAGTCCGGGACGGGAACTGTGGTCGACTACGTGGGAGTCCAGCGACAGCCATTACGCTAACTGCTGGTCCCTATATGTTGCTTTTCTTTTTCCTTTTTTTTTTTTTTTGCTTTAGGGCGCGTGCGCTCAACAGACAGAGACAGACCAGAAAGCAAGAAATCACCCCCCAGGGGGGATGGACACGCCACAATCCCTTCTCCTCCACTCTCCTCTTGGGATCTTGGGCACACACGCACACGTGCCCAGCGTGAGTTTTAAACCACCGAGTCCGGGACGGGAACTGTGGTCGACTACGTGGGAGTCCAGCGACAGCCATTACGCTAACTGCTGGTCCCTATATGTTGCTTTTCAAGAGGTTCAGGCATAGTAATACCAGAACACTTTTTATCAGCCATGAGAACAAAGTACCAAGGACTAAAAAGAGCCTGATTAGAGATTTAGGACTCATTAGTCATGCTTGTTAAAATATTATGTCCACTCTGAAGTCCTACATGCACCAGCATTAAGGTGGCTTATGAGAAGAAAGAATTACTTGTTTCTGCTTTTAGGCAAGAGTCTGTTTTCTACTTGTAGAGTCAGTGAACTCCAAGGGCCCAGAAAGAAAAGGCCTCCCATTGAGAAAAGGCAGTCTGAACAGAAATGCTGGGGACTGGCACTAGAGACTTCCAGCAGGCTATTTGATCTACTTAGGCCATGGGAGCATCCTAGAGACAGACAGTTTGCTGGATTTTGATTTAATTTTGAATCATGCAAATTGGCTTAAAGTTGTCCCATCAAGTTCTTTAAATCCTGAGCTACTTGGCTTTGCTTGCAACTAGTGTGGAAATTTGAGAAAGGTCTCTTCAGTTTCATTCAGGTTTCCTTGTTTGTACCAGTAACTCATCATTAGACAGGTGGCTGACTCTCTACCGCATATCCCCAGTGCCTGGTACATACAGGCATAGTATGGTAACAACAAAAAGAGAGTTAAATAAATGAAAGAGTCGATTAGTCTTTCTAACTTGTTCTTGCATTTTATGAACATTATTCTGTGATTTCAGGCAACATGATTTTCAATTTTAATTGACTGAGAAAAAACAACAGACTGAACACTAGATTGTGCTGCAGAAGTTCACAGTGATAGCTCTAACAAGTTCAGGGAGAAGGAGATAGTGGCTGCCTTTGGGCTGAGACTGCAAGGACTGGCTGAAAGTCAGCTGCTGTTTTTCTGTCACATGTAGTTGTATTTTGTAGACCTCTTACACATCCCAGGGAACTCAGTCTTTGACATCAAGTTAGGTAGAAACAGTTCTTTAAATTGTTCCACCAAATAAAAAAGGAAGAAAATAAATACTGTGAATTGAGTGCCTGTCATGTAAAGTTTAAAAAGTGATGAAATCACAGACGAAACCCAAAAAGGACACTGAGCTGTCTCATTTTCAGTCAGACACTTGATTGCCCATTTAGAGGCTGGATTTGCATAGGTTTTTACTTACCAAGATACAGGTGTGAATAGTGCCTCTTTTTACTGTATCCAGAAAGCAAAGTCTACACAGTAGAAGAGACAAGAACTGCCATTTCAGATCCACTACAATCATCTTTTGTGCCCAGAGGACCATCTTCCTGAGGTACAGCTCTTGCAGTTTCTCCTCTACAGCACTATGAAGAAATCAGACCAGAGATGTGTTGGGGAGTGGGATGGGAAGGGTGGCCTTTTAGCAAAGTGAGAGAGAGAAAGAGCCAGAGACCTCACATTTCACCTTTTGATTTGTAGTCTTCCACCTTTTTGCAAGAAAGCACTTGTGTATAATATTAGCTTGGGCATATATCCCATAGTATGAATTTTTTTTTCATTTGCTTTATAAGCTGGAGAAAATGTGATTGTCACATCCTATTAAGGTGGCTGCTTTCTTAAGATGCTTTCTTAAGATTGGATTCATAGTCCTACAATGTTTTTCTTTTTTTTTTTTTTTTTTTTTTTGAGTTCTAGTTAAAATATATAGAGACAAATTCAACAAGACCCATGGCTCACGGTGGGGATCATATTTCACCTCAGCTCTCAACTGAAGCATTGGCATTTGTCCTGGGAAAAGTAGGCACTCAATAAATGGTCTGACTATGGGTGCCGTTTGCTAATTTGTTAAAGGGCACATTGATGTTCTTTAGAATTCAAGCTATTTGTGATTGATGAGGATCCCAAAGAAGTGTATGTGATCGGTGGTGGTGGTGATGATGGGGGGCAGTGGCTTTTTTTTTTTTTTTCAGAGTGACTTGGGAAACATCTAAATTCACAACTTGCTTATGTCAGTGTTTTTCTCCAAGAAATTGAACAGCATGAAGAGAAACCTTATTAGCTCATCCAAAAGTATGAAGTGAAACAGAAGGAACCTGAGAGAGTCATATTTTATATCTAAGGGTTTCAAAATATGTAAAATCTTGGGAGGAAGCTGGGGCGTCTTGCCTGTGGAACCCGATCCATTTCTTGAATGCCCATATTGGTAGACTCTGTGGAAGAGGTTGTGGCAGCAGTGCCCTGTTCGCTTTCTGAAGCCAGGGTCCACCTGGACTCAAATTGGCAGGCTAACTAAGGGCGTGTATTTTTGAGAAAGACCTTGGATGTTGGCGGGACTTTTGACTGAGTAGCTGCCCTCTACCATCTATTAATCCTCTTTCTCAGAGAGATAAACTTAGTTTTGCCAGAGATTTATTGTGCATGCTGAGTGATTCTATATAGCAGCGTTACTATAGCAAAATGCTTTTACTTTCTTGCTGAAACTCCCCCTGCAAAGCTTGGTTGTGATTGAGAAGTTGACAGGCTGGAGAAATTTGACCTAGGGCTTGGCATTTCACAGTGCTGGAAAAAGACAAAAATATCTCTCTGTTTTGTGGAGAGCGTGATAGGAATAATAGGATCTAAAATACGATTTAATTAGAAAGTTCTCATAAATGCACATCCATTGAACTTACATTTTGTGGGATGATAGTGATGATAATGTGAGAGACAGAGGAAAGAAGAAAGGAGGAACAACTTTAAGAAACTAGTTCTCTGGGATATTGTGGTGTGCAGTTGTATCACCTACTAAGCAGGTGCATGAAGGCTATGGTTCTGAACGTTGATTCTCAATTATCAGGAACCGGCTAGGTTATCTAATACCTAATTCTAAGTACTTTTAGTAAAGTACTCTGTTACTTTTGTATTCAGTATAATGCAGAAATTCAAGTGACTGGGTGTTTGGCCTGTGCTAAGTAATGTTTTTTTCAAAAAGTAGTATTTTTCACTTTCAAGTATAGACTTTCTTGTTGTCTTGTGCCTATACTTGAAAAATCTCTGCAATATTTTTAGCCATCTAAGAAAGCAGTTCAGACAGAAGCACTCAGAAATGGTGACAAGTAATGACAGGAAATGTTGGTTGCATTGATCTCCATCATAACTTAGTAAGATGACAGCTGGCTGATTTGTTTTTAACTTCACATTTAGGGGCTCTTTGGGTCAAAAGTAGTTGTGTTTTCCATATAGAGGTGTCTTTTCTGCCTCATTCTATAAGGCCATGATAAGTCTGTCACTGGACTACATTTTTTGTATATTTTATAGACTGTATCATGTGGTTTGAGTTTAATTTGGAAGGCAGGGCTTTTATAATCAAGACCCTCCTCCCCCACATGTGGATATATGTAGTTTGGAGTCTGGGATTACATGGGCCTTCTAAACTTTATGGCTTTACACAATAGTGATTGCTGAGGAGGGCATTTCCTGCCACATAATGACTGGTTGGAAGGACCAACAGTCCAAATACAAGGAGAGAGGACCATTCCTTAAATGTCATGAAGGGACTAGGTCACTTTTCTCATGAAGTATTGAGAAAGCAAAACCACATTCTGTCCTTTGAAGTGGGCAGAGCTAGATATGGATGTGGTGTCTCCTAGTGTGGAGAATAAAACTTTTCCTGATATAGACAAGCTGACTCTCTCATAGGATGCCAAGTCAGAACTTGGATGGGGAAGGCATTTCCTTTAGATTGATGGCCCAGTGGAGAGGGGCCAAATAAAGAGGGTCCAAACATGCTCAACGTAGAGGTGTTAGAACTACTTTAAATACATTTAAGATCACATGATTGAATTTCCTAATTGGCTGAATAACTGATCACTAGTAATGTAAATAAAAATTTGGAAAGGATTGGGAAGAATGATCTTTTTACAGGATCAATTTAACAGGGTACATATATTGTGTTTTGATCCCCTAATATAATAAAGGTAAATAATATACATGAAGAATGCTTTGCTTTGGGGGGAAGAACATTTGAGGGCTGTAATATTAACCATTTAACCCATGACATTTCCAGGGAACAGTTTTGTCTCCAATATAATTCTTGCCTGCTATAAAGCAGCTGAGGTGTGAAGAGTTTGACACTGATTTAGAGCAAAAACAGAATAAGATTGAGGCTGGGTTCACATCCAGGAATCCCTGACTTCCTAGCCTGTCCTTCACTCCCTTCACTTAAGCTTTCATATGCCCAAAAGCTAAATGTTTATAAAAGATAAATATCTGTTCTGAGTTCTTTAGTAGGTACCTCCACATAAAGGAGGTTGTGTAACACCCTGATCTCCTCCCACTCCGAAACTTGATTTGGTCTTTTTACCTTGAAATTTTAACTTATTTCATATCATCCATATTTGGTGGAGTGGCTGGGTGGCAGAAGTGGACTGGACCTCTAAAATAGAGGCAATCACTGAAGGCCAGACACCTGGATTTCTTCATGGGATGGAGTAGTCTGTCACATTCAGAATGAACCAAATGTTAAGTTTCATTTTTGAGTCTGGTAAATGTCATTATATGCTTTTTAAATATTCAGTAATCCAGGGGTTGCTGGTCATTACCAGTTCACAAAAATGAAAGGCTTTTTGAAGTTTAAAATACTCTATAAATAAACTGTATACGCATTACCGTTAATATTAGATGATGCCTCACCCAGATTTATAAACAAAAAAGTGACCGATGAGAGAAAAGAATATTTTCCCAAGCATGATTTTATTTTTCAAACATGCTTAAGTTTGAATGTTAAGCTACAGTAAAATTTTGTTAGCTCAGATTAAAGATAATATTCCATTTACGAAATGTTTCTGACTAAGAGTAAATGAGGTTTTCCTAAGTAGATGTCCTATTGGTCTAAATATTAACATTCATTTGTAATTAGCACATCTGTATTTAAATAATAATCCAAAAATCTTAGAAGTGTGTCCTAAGATGTTAAATACTCTTTTCATCTTCTTGACATTGCTCTTTTGTTTGGCAAACCCTATCTTTATAGGTAATCTAAAAATATGCTTCAAACTGGTTCAGACTCAGTTACCACATTCTGAATGAGTATCATCAAAATTAATGAAGATATACCCTACTGTAGTTAGAGCCAGCAACACTACCTAGTGGGAATAGAAAAGTTTATTTGTTCTGTCACTGTACTTCTCAAGTGGTAGGCAACAACTCACTAGTGAATAATGAAATCCATTGAGTAGGTTGTGACTAGCATTTCTTTTACACAAAATTCCATAAAATAAACTAAGAAAATATCAGAATGTATAGTAAGGTTAGGTATTTTCGGTGAGACTTATTCAAATCCATGCACATACATACTGAGTTAGGATGTAAAGTGTGTTTCTTACTATTTGTTGCTGCCAAATAGGTTTAAAAATCAGTGTTTTAGTGGGTATTATTTCAAACTGAATCAGAAATATGTTTCCTCATTTATCAAGGGGAAAGTGGTCAAGGGATGCTGAGGGGTTTGGTGCTTACTTATTCAGAGAGATTGGCTAAGTTCCTTCATAGTTGATGAATCTGTTTTTCAAACTGAGTTGTGAGATATATTGCTAACAGGTATGCTATAAAATGTAATGTTTAAGGTTTTTTCGTAGTCCTGAAAGGAGAAACTTTATGTAAATATGATGTTAATTTATCAAGTGGTATTTCAGAAAATAAAACTAGCTAAGCACAAAAACAAAAAAAAAGATGTCTTAAAAAATAACAACTAAAAATCTCAGGATAGTTGGATATTGGATATGAGGTAGCTCTAGTGGCACTAGTATTTTCTAAATGTTTTAAATGAATAGAAAAAACCTAGCTTTTATAGATTAATTAAATGTATGTTAACGGGGTTCAAAAAATTATATCGGTTTTTACAAATTAAAAAGGTCATATCAAAAGAACACATGGGGACCAGCAGTTAGTGTAATGGCTATGTCGCTGAACTCCCATGTAGCCAACCATGGTTCGAGTTCCAGACCCGGTGGCTCACGCCGGGCACGTGTGCGTGCGTGCCCAAGATCCCAAGAGGAGAATGGAGGAGAAGGGATTGTGGCGGGGCCATCCCCCCTGGTGATTTCTTTCTTTCTGTCTCTCTGTCTCTCTCTGTCTGTCTGGCGAGCACACATGTCCTATAGCATAAACCTCTCAAAAAAAATAAAAAAAAGAACATATGTTTGCAAGATGAAAACAAACTGATTCATAAATATAAATGTACACATTTACCATAAGCTGAAACAAAACCTGCAGGCAGCAATCTTTTTCTGCAATGAGCACAGACACACTTTAAGATTAATTTAAAATTGTAGACTGGAGGTACAAGCCTGTGAATGCCTGTTAAATACACTGAGGATATTAATGGGTGTGATTATACAAATAAGACAAATAACCTTGGGCCAGCTGGTGGTATGATGTTTAATGTGGCTGGAGCCCCCATGGCCAACTGTATTCTGGTCCTAAATTGGGCAGCTTGAAAAATGCACTAGGCACATGTGCATGCATGCCCCAAACTGCTAAAGGAGAATGGAGGAGAAAGGATTGTGCCTGACCATCCCAAATGGGGAGAGGGGTGCTTTCTCTCTCTCTCTCTTTCTCTCTCTCTCTGCGCTTGTCTCTGGCGAGCACACACACCCTCTAACAAATTAAAAGAATATAGTAAGCTTATATCCTTTTCAAAAATTTATTTTGTATTGATGAATATTGAGCCCAGTACTAGGGACAAAAATTTACTCATGCAACCAGATTAAGTACTGAGTACAATCTGTTAGGAGATTTGGAATCTTAGAAGTCTGGACAATTTGTGCATATTCCTTGAATTACATTCTTGTTAGGGAGAGGACAATATTACCTTCTAAGGTACCAAAGTAGTAAGGTAGGATCACGAGGTTCTTGACTTCACCGTCCTTCCTTTCCCAGTTCTCTCCCAGTGCCATTAAAACACCCCAACATGTTGAATTCATTCCCCAAGGTCTCTTGCAGACATCCTTCAGAGCCTCATGTCAGTGCTGCGATCCCAACTCTGAGGACTTGAAATACATTTAGGCTTTTTGTCATAGATATTTAAATGTTAAACCTAAGTTACTACACTGAAAATAAAAGATAATCTCAGCTTTAACGAGGAAGTAAAGAAACCCCGATTGTACATGAGTTTATATCTTCCTCAGACAACTTTTTCTGTTCTTCACAAGAACAGAAGAGACTACACATCTAATGGTTGTGTGAAATGTAAAAGCAAGTAAGCACCATAATAAAGGGTTACACCGTTGAGCCCTTCCCCCACAAAAACCCATGCTATATACATTATTGTATTCATGAAGATAAAAACTAAACATAGTTGATGGACAAAATTCCATCCATTTCTGTGGTCTCTTTTAACTCCCACTTATAAAATGTTAAATCTGTTTAGAAAGCAATAATAGGTATAAAATGGGAATAGAGAAGTCCTTTACCTATAGCACCTATTTCATTATAAATAACACACACAGAGTAGCACAGAGTAGGTCAAATAAGGTGTGAGTGATTTGAGTTTGGAATTTTCAGCTGTGGCAAGCATATAGTTGGTTGTGTGTTTTAGGCAAACAAACGTAGGCATTGTTTTGGGGTATCAGCTGCTTTTTCACCTAAATCTTCTGGGGTTTTTGGTCATAGGCTACTTGGTAAACTGATAGTGATAAGCCAAACCTATGCGAGAGGTTGTGCTAAACCCAACTAAACCCTAAGCTATCATTCATTTCACACAGCATCCTAGCTTTTCATGATCTGTTTGGGAAATGTTATGATCTATTGTGTAACACACCTTGGAAATTACATTTGAAAATTTCAAATATACACAGAACTCAAGACCTTTGACAGGTGAATTTATTTTGTTTATTATGAGTGGAAATTCCCCTCAGGATACAGTGAGACTGTGGGGGCATACTTTCTTCTAGAATGTAGGAGGAAGAAGGAAGGGGAGAAGGCAGATGTGAAATTTACTAGTCTGTTGCTTAGATAATCCCTTATCCACATTCCTCATTTCCATGGAACCCTATTGGCCAAAAGAGAGTAAAGATGTTGATATTGCTGTTAGCAGAATTTTTCCTCAGTGATAAGTGAGGAAAACCCCCTAGTCTCAAGAATTGCAGCCATTAGCACTTTGAGGAAGCCTGCAATGATTGGATGTTTTCAAATTAAATTAAAAAATAAATAAGTAAAAAGCTTGATCATGCCAGCTCCAGGAGAGAAGTTCTTACTCATGTTGTTTCTCATGTTGGATAATAATAAAGCACATCATAACAACACAAAATATCTTCTTGCAATGGCAGGCTTCTTTAAAGTGAAGAGAAGTTGGATTTCCTTGCATTGTTATAAAAGGAGTCTTAGGAAGCATACATCCAGACTTCTGAGGCTTCATACTTTTACTTTCCAGAGCAGCACAGATTTCAGAAGTAGGAAGTCAGAAAATAACATTGACACCTATTGCTTTTGTGCAATTAAAGACCCCTTTCTGACTTGTTTGGCATGAATAGCGGTATAGTATTAGCCATATAAGATGCTAGAAGCCCCGGCTGTCCCTTGACATTTCCTTATGCTGGCAGACCCAGGCAAGGTGACAATGGCACTTGCAGCACTTGGGTGGCAGCAGAAGCAGTGTTTATAACCACCTTCACCTTCAGGAATGTATTATACTTTTAAATCAATCTTAATATCTGAAGGCAGGAGTTTATATATAGGAATAAAATTTGAACCCCCGTTTTCACACCCAATAAAAATGTCCTATAATAGGTGTTTATTCAGAGTCAACTGACATTTATTGAACAATTACTGTATGCCAGATGCTCTGCTAGGTACTTGTATTTTGTTATGAGAAAATTTCCTTTAGTTATGAAATACAGTTGGTTCTAGCCAGGTAAGTACTCTCTTTGGCATCTAATAAGCATTGGGCTTAAAATAATACATCTTTGCATACACACATTTTATGTACAGTCCAACCCCCGTCCAACACACATCATCTTCATCATTTGGGGACTGTCTCATGGCCCATGGCCCACCTCTTCCATCAGTAAAGACATTATTTCTTTATAAGTGAAGCTGGCACTAATCTCTTACCTATATTGGTGTAACAAAAGGGTTATTTGAATATATGCTGAATGATGCTAAAGTAGAATGTAAAAAAATAGAGGAAGAGACTTGAGAGGTGGATGAAGAGCATGAAATAATGTAGAATAAAGTGCTAGTGAAGCCATGTAGAATAATTCAGGGAAAAATTGGAATAAATTTGTCCAGTAAGCACAGAAAATAACAGTGCCAGAGATTTTCAATCTCTTACCCCTAAGAATGGCCAAAATAGGCCCAGGACAGCAATAGAGAAAAAGTCTTTTTGTGTTGCAGAAGCAAAGGAGAAAATTTCTAGAAGAGGGGACCATGAATAACACAGAATCATGTAAGTTAAGGCCACTAGTTTTAGCATTTAAGAGGTTGTTGTTGACTTTTTAGAGGCCAGAAAGCTAGTTTACAGTGGATTGAGAAATAAATGAAAAGTTGGAAAATGAAAATGGTAATGATGACTTTTTTGAGATATTTGATGATGAAGGATAAGAAATATTAGAACTTTACAATGATATTAGATTACGGAAAAGTAGGGTTGTCTTGTTTTTTAGGGTAAGGGTGACTTAGATGTGCTTAATGACTGATGAGAAGGAGATAAAAGTGAATACAAAAAGTGTTTTCTGGGCTGGCCCTTAGCGTAATGGTTGAGGGAGCTAGATCCTACATGGACAACTATGGTTTGAATCTGGGCCCCTATGGTGTTTAGTGGGTATGCCCCAAATCCTGACAGGATGGAGAAATGATACAGCCTGACTACACCCCCATATTGGGATTTTCTCTCTCTCTCTGTGTGTGTGTGTGTGTGTGTGTGTGTGTGTGTGTGTGTATGCCCTCTGGCAAAAAAAAGTGTCCAGCACAAAACATGTGTTGAGTGGCTATCCTCCTTTCCCAATACCTTTGTTAATAGTCAAGATGTTATTTATGCAGTCTGATTAAATAATCTGTGCAGAACTTTAGTGAACCTGAGTCTGAGGTCCTGTTTATTATTTTTGCCCTAAAGGTAGAGGATTAAGCTTGTCATAAAAGAACTGGAATAGATTTGAATCCTCCCCCCAAAAAAGTGGAATTCAGCCAAAATAACAGATAAGATTGTTTTTAATTGGCTTCAGAGACAGGAGAGTGCTACTGAATTAGTGAAAATATGAATGACATCTTTTTATAGTTCAGAATCAATGAAAATGGAAGAGGGTAGAGAAAGCTATCAAATAAATAATTCAATGTGTAATTAAAAAAAAAAAAAAATTCAGGGCCAGGTTCAATTCCCTTCCTTTTAATCATCTTCCCTGTTCTGTCTTCTAGAATATATTTTTATTCCTCCTTTCTCTGAGGTTGATGATCATTTGTACAGAATATCACTTAAGCCTTGAACTTAATATCTAGATTGACTCTGGTGAAAGAGAAAAGCATTGTGGGACCAGCAGTTAGCATTCTGGCTATGTCGCTGGTCTCCCATGTAGTTGACCATGGTTCGAGTCCTGGACCCAGTTGCTTAAACTCAACACTGGGCGCGTGTGTGTGTGTGTGTGTGTGTGTGTGCGCAAGAGATCCCAAGAGGAGAATGGAGAAGGGACTGAGGCATGGTGATCCCCCCTGGGGGGTGATTTCTCACTTTCTGTTTCTCTGTCTCTCTCTTTCCTGGCAGCACACGTGCCCTATAGCAAAAACCTCTTAAAAAAAATTAAAGAGAGAAAGCATTGCCTCATCAATGCTCTGTAAATTCCTTTTTAACTATGAATGTTGCAATTTTTGTTACATGTTGGAAAACTTAAGCCTTTGAAGTTATTATAGAGGTAAAAATAATCTAAACCAGTGTTTCCCAAACTGCATTTATTTTGTCACATATTCCAAGGGGGGGAGAAGAGTTCTTAGGTAAAACATCTCAGAATTGATGGTTGAAATGAATATCACATTCTGAGGACTAAATTCCGTTAAAGCTGCGTTTTCAAGATGTGTATATGTATGTGTGCACGTGCACACTCACCTGCATACTTCTAAATTACAGCATTTGGATTTTTATGTTGCATTTCAAGTTACTGTGAAAGCATTTATAGTTTATAAGAATTTAAGAAAACTTTTATCAATAATAATCAGAGGGACCAGCAGATGGCATAGCAGTTAACGTTGCTGGACTTTCACATGGCCATCCGTGGTTCGAGTTCCAGACCGGATGGCTTCAAAATCATGCTGGGTGAATGTGGGTGCATGCCCAAGGTCCTGAGAAGAGAATGGAGAAGGGCCATTACATCTGGAGGATTATTTCTCACATTCTGTCTGTCTCTCTCTGTTTTTCCATGTGCTCTATAGCAAAAATATCTCTCTTAAAAAAATAAAAAAAGGAAAAGGAAAAGAAAGGAATCCAAATAGTTTAATGACATCTTCATGCCAAAAGGACACATTGCACCAAATCAACAGTAATTCCGATGAAAAGATTTCACCCATGCCAGGGAGAAATGTTTGTTAAATGCATTTCAAAAATGACTACAGAAATTTTACTTTTAATGTCTTGTTTATGACTTCTGGTTTAAATTTCTTCCTTACCATTTTACACTCTAGAAAATGGATTTTTATAGTGTACTAAATAGAGAAGCAAACCAAACTGTTTCACATTTAAGTTATTGCGGTTATCCTTTTACTTTGTTTTAAGGAAAAATATTCAGCAGATCCTAACTCTGAAATAATAGCATGAATGGGCTTATTAAGCCTGAGATCAACAATTTGGGCACTATTTGCTTGATAATTGGAAGGACTGCCAAAGAAGGCAAGTTCATATAGTTGGTATAAATAAGGGCTATTGTTTTGAGGGAATCAAACAGCTTGGTAATCAAGTTGTGAACATAGTGTGTTCCCTTCTTAATTAATTTAGCCTGCTGCCTCTTCAAAGGCCTTGTTCCATGTTACCAGTTAACTGTACCTCACAGGAATCTCAATTCCTCTTGTAGGGTCTGCTTTCTGACTTATGAAGATTGCTTTAAATAGTTAAATTTTCAGGTAGGTCCTTTTGGGGTTTGAGTAGTATCAACAAATAATATTCTTTTTTTTTAAGAGAGATTTTTTTACTATATGACTTGTGTGCTCACTGGAAAGACAGAAAACAAGAAATCATCCCCTGGGGGGATGTCTATACCACAGTCCCCTCTCTTCTTGGGATTTTGGGCCTGTACTCACAGGTGTCCGGCATGAATTTCAAGCCATGGGGCCTGGGACTCGTACTATAGTCAGTTATATGGGAGTCCATCGCCTTAACCACTATGCCACAGGCTGACCCCACATTCTTAGCATCCTGTTGCACAGTAAAAAAAACTTTAACAAGGTTTACAAATTGAAATAATTAAAATTGTAAACATATAGAAAATTTTTTTTTCACAGCTGTGGTGTAAGTGATAGGGCAATACTGCAGTTGTTTAAGAGGTGAATAGACTGGGGTCACATGGAAGACTCAGGTTCCTTAGTCTAGACCAGCCTAAACAAACTGGGTTGTGATAGTGTGTGCCTGTAACCTCAGTTAACTAGGAGCCTTCGGACAGGATCACAACAGTGAGATCCTGTCAAGAACAGCTACCCCCTCTTTCTCCTCCTTTCTCTCTTTCATTAAAAAACAAAAAAGAGGAATCAGCAGATGGAGTAATGGTTACGTTGCTGGACTTTCATGTAGTCAACCGTGGTTCAAGTCCCAGACCTGGCTGCTTAAAACTCACACTGGGCGTATGTGCGTGCGTGCCCAAGGTCCTGAGAGGAGAGTGAAGGAGAAGGGATTTCGATGTGGCCACCCCCCTGGGGATGATTTCTCAGTTTTTGTCTCTCTGTCTCTCCAGTGAGAATACAGGTCCTATAGCAAAAGAAATCTCTCTAAAAAATAAAAAGAAAGAAAAATGTATTTTTCCCGAAAGTCTTTATCTGTTTGAGGCGTGCACGTGCACGTGTGTGTGTGTGTGTGTGTGTGTGTGTGTGTGTATGAGAGAGAGAGAGAGAGACTAATGCCATAATAAATACCAAAGAAATGACGACTTGTTTGTTGAGTTTAAAGTGGAAAACTTCCAAGCAAGGAAGACAGAAGTGAGCGATGAGAAAGTATTTCTAAACATATCATTCTTAAGATGGATTTTCAGTAAAAGTCTTTGCCCTCACCTCTGTCTAGCTGCATTTAAGTTTGGAGGAACATTTGCTTTAAGATGCCAAGGATCTTGTCTTTTTCAAAGCTAGAGAAGTCTGGTTTTGTAGGACTTAACAGTCTTTGAGAGATAGTTAATCACTTCTGATTCATATTCTGTTCAATTTATCTTGTATTTGCTAATCATTAAAACTTCTCTTGTCTCAAGGCAAGCTTACACTTGGCCCTTTAGCCTCAGTTCCCGGTACAATAGTTAGGTTCCTAAGGCTCTATGTTCACACGCAAAGATATGTATTCCCACCTTGGCAGGAATTTGATTCTTCCAGTGTTCAAGTTTAAACTGTACCCTTATGTGTGTAGAGCAGTTGGCACAAAAAGAGAAAGGGTTCATTTATTTGACTTTAGCCAATAAACTATACAATTTCATGTGAAGAAATGAAATCTCCAAAATACATGGAGAAAAGTTAGATATACCATTTATATGTGTGACTTCTGCAGCTGATCAATCCTGGTATCCTTCCAAAATGGTCTTTGCCTACGAAATCACTATACCTATAACCTTTGAAAACTGCATCAGGGCTAGTAGGGAGCATGGTGGTTAAGGTGCTGGACTCCCACAAGGCCAAGCACAGTTCAAGTCCTGGACCTAGCAACTTGCTTTCTCATCTCTCTCTCTCTCATGAGCTTATATGCCCAATAATAAATAAAATGAATAATTCTTAAAAATCAAGTCAACGATAAAACATACTAGACTTTGTATCCTTTTTTCATTTTAAAAGTGTATTTACAGACCACATGTTTATTATAAGTTTATAATCCTTAGTGCTAAACACCTTCTCCTCCCTCCTGTAACATGTACCTAAACAAATATATTCAGCAATAGCTTTAGCTTATGTTTACAGATGACTTCTGTAGTACTTTGCTGTTTTATTAGAGATAAGAGGGACTTCAAAAAGTTTATGTAAAATGGAAAAATGTATAAGTTTATTTTGGTGCTGAAAATTTTTGAAATTCACATGTAGTTTTAAAATAATATGCATTGTCATGAACTTTTTTTTTTTTTGGAGAGGTTTTTGCTATAGGGCACGTGTGATCACCAGACAGAGACATAGAGACAGAAAGTGAGAAATCACCCCCCAGGGGGGATGGCCACACCGCAATCCCTTCTCCATTCTCCTCTCGGGATCCTGGACACGCACGCACACGCGCCCGGCGTGAGTTTTAAGCTACCGGGTCTGGGACGCGAACCGTTGTCGACTACGTGGGAGTCCAGCGACATAGCCATTACGCTAACTGCTGGTTCCCATGAACTTTTTGAAAACTCCTTATATTTAGTAGTTGTGAATCTTTTTCATTTGTATCTTCTCATGTAACAAGTACCCTAAAATAAATCAGTTAATTATACCTGTTAATTTAAGTATTAATTGAGAACCATTTTTTAGTTTCAAAGTGGATTTAACTCTGGAAAACCTAATAGGGAGACAAAAGGAAAATAAAAGTAATATTGAGATCCTGTTAAGAAGAAACAGGAAGAGATGATGTACTTTTTCTACGTTTTTCTACTAGTAACAGTTACTTACTCTGTGCTAGATTCTGTAATAAGCGTTTTACACACACTATCTCATCTGATCCTCACAGCAACCCTGTGAGGTTGGTGTTCTTATTTATCTTCTTTTTACAGATGGGGAACCTGGGGCTCAGAGAGATTAAGCAGCATGCTCAAAGACATTCTGCCAGTAAATAGCAGCATCAAAACTTGAACTTAATGCTCTAACTCCAAAATCTAAGCATAACCCCCATGGTTATATTGTGGACATACACAGAAGGTTTGATTTGGAGCTTGAGTTTACTGCATGTCCTTTTCACAATCTATTAACAATCTAGGACTGAGCTCTGGATAAAGACAGTGCTGCTTGAATGAAGTAAACATCTGAAATGACCAGGTGCTACAGGCTTTACAATTCACTTCTGAGTTATAGAATGGTAAACTGTCAGAAGTGGGGGAAGCACTACTCAATTAACAAGACACTGTGCAGGCTAAGTCTATTTGGTACAATATTGTCGGTAACGGCAACCTTAAATGTTTCAGGCTTTTAAGTTAGTGATTGCTTAGGGATGGAGAGGTAGAGGAGGTTAGCTTAAAGGGCATGGAGTTTCTTTGATGGGGATGATGAAAATGAAATAAAATTGACTGTGATGATGGCTGCAAATACCTGTAAATTTGCTAAAAACCATGAAATTGTACTTATTTTAAAGGACACTTTTATGGCTGTTATTAAAAATTATACTGTCTTGGATCTAATAAAAAGTTGTATTATTCTCATTTAAAAAATTACAAAAGTGGGGCCAGCAGATGGCTTAATGGTTACATCATTGGACTCTCACATGGTCTCTGCTGTCTGAGTCCCAGACCTGGTGGCTTGAAACTCATGTTGGGCATGTGTGTATGCGTGCCCAAAAGTCCCAAGAGGAGAGGGAAGGAGAAGGGAATGGGGAGTGGCTATCCCACTGATGGATGATTTCTTGCTTTCTGTCTCTCTGGCGATCCATCGCAGAACCCTATAGGAAAAAAATAATTACAAAAATATCAGCTCAGTAGAGGGTGTTGATCTAGTTTTAAAGAAAGGCAATGGATAAGAACAGCTTTGGATTATTATTTATTCTGTGATCTTTATGGGGGAAGTTGATTTCCTTCCTAGACTCAAATTGACCATCTCTCCTCTTAGGGTGCCTCTCTTTTGGTCCCACCACGTACTGAGCACTTTGCCATGCTGCCTTACCTGTAGACCATATCTTTGTTTTCCCACCATGTAGCTCAATGTCTTCCACATAGCAGATGGTTCACTACTTCCTTCGGTTTAGCAAATACTTATCAAGGACTTGCTAATGTGAGGTGTCAAAGTCAGACACTGGGGCTAAACAAGATGTGCTCTCAGGGAGCTCACAATCAAGCAGACATCTGTGCAGGAGTTATACTATAGTATGACAAGTGTTGAGATGGAGATAGGCAGACATGTTTGATGGGGTTGTTGAAACCCGGAATATCGTTCGGTGTTTCGATCTAGTTCATTCACTTATCTGAAATGCACATCCCATATGAGTCATTCTCTCTTACATTTGAATACATCCAATAACAAGGTACTCACCTTTTACTAAGATACTGAAGTTAAACTACATTTTTTTAATTTATCAAATGCCCATCTATTTCGCATTAAATCTATGAATGCAAGTCCATATTTTATTTGTAAGTAAATTTTAAGTAGAGGTGTTAATTTTTCTTGACATCTTCTGAAATTATGTCTTAATAGAATTTTGAATAATCTTCATGATTTTATAGAAAGTACTTGGGTTCTTTATGTGCCAAAATCCCTGCTAAGTTTTAAGTTAGTACACTTTTGTGCCCACAAAAGGCAGTATAGGATAGTGATTGACAGCAAGCCTTTTGAAACATGCCCGAATTAGATCCCAGCTCTCTCACTCTTCCACCATGTAACTTTGAGCCAAGTTACTTACTCTGTGTCTCAGTTTCCTCATGTGTAAAATGGGGATGATAATGGCACTGGCTTCACAGTATTGTTATGAGCAGGAAATTAAGTAATACAGATGACAGTGTTAAACTGTGCATAGCGCATAGTAAACATAATGTGTACATTTGCTGAAATATTTTTCTATCCAATGAAAAGTTCATATTTATGAGTCTGTTCTTCATAATCATACATATCTTCAGTAAAATTCACATCTTTGGAGATTGATATGGAAGTTTCTCTTATGGATCTATAATTTTTTAGTCTAGTCACACCAAAGCCAAATAAGTTCTCTAATATCTGTGCTGACATTCCTTTCTGCTCCTTTTACAGAGCCACAGAGTTCTATAATCAATCACATGCCTATCTCCTATCAGACATCTTGATAAAATCTCCATAGCTCAAACATTATTCCATGTCAAGGGATCAGTGCTTTTAGAATGTTTGATGCATAGTTTAAAGTTCGCAAGAAATAAAGCATACCTTAGTTGGATTTACACTTCTTGACTATAATAGTGCCAGCTTTGTGATTTTCATGGACATATCTTTAGTTTGCTGCCTTGGAGCAAAAGTTTAGTGGTGACTTGCAGTCTTCTATTGCTGATAAATGTTTTTGGCAGCATTTAGGAGTTCTACTTGGCCAACAAATAGACACATATGAAGTCATTTAGAATAATAACCAGTTACCATTGAGATTCATGTTTTTGCCTCAGTGCAAGTTATTACCTTCCAACTTTTGATATCAGTTCACATGTGTTATTTCCATAAAGTGATGATATAGTCTTTTTCTAGATTAAGCATGGGGAAAATGTTGAAAATGGTGGGAAGTGGATAGATTACCTTGGCATAGAAAGTAGAAGTCTGTTGGGATAAGACACTATACTAACTGTAGCTCAATCTGAGATCCAGGGGAGATCTTTTAGCCTTTGTGAACCATGTTGTTAATAATGTCCTTGTATTTAGACCACAATTTTATCCTTGCCATTACATATAAATATATTAATGCTGTGCCCAATAAGAGAGCCTCCTCAATATCAATAAGTAAATGAGTTATAGTTCGCATGTGTATGATAATTATTCATTTTAATCAAAAGTTCACTTCAATTAAATGAATAAGCAGTTAAGTTGGGTTTAGAAATTTACCAGCAGTCTTTATAGCCTACTGTAATTATCTCTAGAAATCTTCATGGGTTCAGTGACTAACTCTCCAGAGCTTTTGCTAAGATAAACAGAAGCTGCAATAACCAGTGCCCCTGTATTTTCTGATTATTGGCAGGCCTTTTAGTCATGTTTTAGACTTAAGGAGGGCTCTATCTCTCCCTAAGAATCCAAACTATGCTTTCTCCTAGTTTGTTCCCTAGGAAATCTAATCCTTCCTCTTTCTTGTTGTCTTTTGTATATCCCTTCACATTCCACATGTAATGCTGAGGGATTCGAAAATATGTTTTTTTTTTTTCCTTCCTTTAAGAGAGATTTTTTTCCTTTAAATTTTTTAATTTCAATTTCTTTTATACATGCAAGCACATGTTACTCAGCTTGCAAAGTGACTATAAAGTTGTCTTCAATAGCTAATAACCCATTTCTTTGTCCCATCAATGACTTGCCTATTTTTCTCCTTTATGTCCTTACTCATACTCTACTCCTTCACCCATGAAGGAGAAGCATTGTATGTCTCTACTTAATATATACAAAGTGTCCACACTCTATGGCCGAAACTGAATGACTGAAGCATGTAGTAACATAGTAAATGGTTGTGAATACCAGGTACAATTTGGAAAGTATGTTTTTTATTAGCAAACTGCCTAGCATAAGGCAACAGTGTGATAATTCATAGTATGAATCAGTGTAGGCATATAGTATTGAAGTACTTGTTGGAATACCTCCTTACAGGTTGGTAAGTACACAGTACTCAGAGTACCCTTTCTACTGCTCACCTCCTGACATCCCCATTTTTTAGCAACAAAAATGGCAACACCTGCAAGAACAGCATCAGTCCTCATTGGTGTATGCCTGTGCTGTAAGCATTGTTTAATATTTTGAATATTATCCCTGGTTCATATCCTATTGCAAGTTCAATCCCTTGCCCCACCACCCATGCCATTGGAACTCTGTGAACTTCCCAGTGTGTTCCTTGCCTGTTTCTCCCTGATTGCTTTCTAGATGTCAGCTAGGATGCTGAGAGAAGAATCAGGTCCCATACAGAGATAGGCTCTCTTCCAGACCTCAGTTTTATAAACACTGAAGACCTCATGAAGGCCAATTTCTCAAGCTTCTAAACTATACTCAGAGGGAAAGCCCCAGACTTTCCTTAAGAGCACTCCAGAAGCCCATGGGATTGTATTTTAAGAAACAAATCTAATGCACTGGATTCAACACCTTATACAGAGCAATAGTTTGCTACGTTTTATTCGATTGAATCGAATTTTACAAGCCACACAAATTTAATTGGTGTGTTTGTGGGGGACTTAATAGAGACAAGTACACAGTGAAGTTCTTGCAAATATCTGCCAGTGAGGAAGCAGACATACAAACTGTAGAAAGTAGACCAGAAGAAACCAAAAGCACAGGCATTTGGGACCATTTAACAAAGCAAAGTACCAAAAATACCCTTCAAGGCATTAATAAGGTTTCTTTCTTTCTTTTTTTTTCTTTTTCTTTTTTTTTTTCTTTAAGGTTTTTGCTATAGGACGCGTGTGCTCACCAGACAGACACAGAGAGACAGAGAGACAGAAAGCGAGAAATTACCCCCCAGGGGGGATGGCCACACCACAATCCTTTCTCTTCCATTCTCCTCTTGGGATCTTGGGCATGCATACGCATGTGCCTGGCATGAGTTTAAGCCATCAGGTCTGGGACTTGAACCGTGGTCGACTACATGGGAGTCCAGTGACATAGCTGTACACCAACTGCTGGTTGAAATAATGTTTCTTTCTAACAGTGACCTAGAATGACAAGAAAACATATATTTTCACTATCCTATGTTTAAGGGAGGAGTAAAGTTTTATAACACATCTCATAAAGATTTCTATCTAGATTGTTTAAAAGAAAAATATTAATATATAAGACTTTAATTTCATTTAATTGATTCCCCTCCTTGCCTAACCTTTTCCTAATACATGAAGTATTATTGTAATAAGACCTTAATGTACACTTGTGGACTTTTGCAGTATCTAATGGGCCTGCAATATTAATATTATAAATACTAATAAAAGTTATTCATCATAGAAATTGTGGTCTTGAGGAAATTATTTGGGGACCAGAGCCAGCATTATAAAGAGGTATCTGTTTTCAGTGAAAACACTTCCAAGTTCATAGAGTTTGTTTGTGGGGTGAGAGAATGCAGACTAGTATTTGTTTATGTCTTTTAAAAATAAAATATAATTAAAGAATTTTTAGATTTCTCTGTAATAGTAAAAAGGAAAATGTTGAAGAAAAGTCTAAAATGGCTTGGCATCACCATTGAATTTTTATATGTGTACCTTTTATTTTCATGAAAGTCAGTTGTAATTTGAAGAAAAATTATTGTTTCTTATCAATATACATGCTTGGAAATATTTCTAGATTATTTAGAAATAGAAAGCTGGACTAAAAGAATATTAAAGACAAAGAACACTAACTTTCTTGGGGTTCAGTTTACCAGTGAGAAATTTTCCAAATATTACTAACATTTTACTTATCATATGGGGAGTTTTAAGTGCTATGTGAAGGTGAGTGCTCACAATACCCTGTATTATAGATAAGGGAAAAGAACACTATATAGTTAGAAATGTTGCTTGTGTATGCTTAAGGATAAATATTCTTCAGAATCATAGCTTTTAAAGCACAGCTTTGTACCATTCACAGTGTAATAAGCCCACAAGTATGCTAAATTATTTAAAAACATTACAACTACCATCACAAAACAAATACATAGCAGCTTACAACATGTGCCCTAAATAAAGTTTTCTATGTACAAATATGCATATTGGAAGTGATTTACCGCAGGAAGGCTGATAGACTGTATTAGAATCCAATATTCATGCTGACATATACTTTTTTTTGAGAGAGGTTTTTTTTTTTTTTTTTTTTTTTTTTTTTTTTTTTTGGGGGGCTGGTGTCTGGCAAGAAACAACAGACAGAAAGTGAGAAATCACTCCCCAGGGGGCATGGTCACGCCGCAATCCCTTCTCCTCCATTCTCCTCTCAGGCCCTTGGGCACGCACACACACGCGCCCGGCGTGAGTTTTAAGCCACCACGTCCAGGACTTGAACCGCGGTTCACTACGTGGGAGTCCAGCGACATAGCCATTACACTAACTGCTGGTCCTATGCTAGCATATACTTTTGAAAACCTATGCTCAGCATTAAAAAGTCTGTTTTGGTTCTTTTCCTTCATTACTCCCTTCCCTTTTCCTCTGATCTGTTTTATGATTTCAGCTTCCATCTGCTTTTAGAAGAATGGCATTTCTGTTGCATCAGATGATTTTCAAAATATGCTCTTCTTACTTCTGCTTAGCATAACAAGTGCGTTTAAATAGGAGATACAGGGCCAGCAAGTGGCATGGTGTTTAGAGACATTGGACTCCCACATGGCCAACCATGGTTTGAGTCCTGGACCTAGCAGCTTCCTCTCTCTCTCTCTCTCTCTCTCTCCCTCTTCCCCCCCACCCTGTCAAATTGAATAATAAAAAATTAAAATGAAAATAAATATTAAAAAAAAAAGTCAAGACCAGCAGTTAGCGTAATGGCTATGTGGCTAAACTCCCCTGTAGCCCCCTGATTATTAAAAACTAGGAGATACAATAGAAATTGTTTTTGGGTTCATCTTTATTTGATATAGTAATGTTCCACTTATCACTAATGGTCTTCCTGATTTCTCTATTGGCATGAATAAACTAGTAAAAAATGACATATGGAATTAATGTTTTTCTGGGATTTTTAAGTCTCAGTATTGAGTTCCCACTTGATGTGAAAATCTAAAGTCCCTCTATTCTTTATGGTTATTTTACGAACCATTTAATTGTGAGGAGCAGATTTTCTTGATTTTAGCTTACATCATAGGATATATTTAACTTTTAACTTACACTGTAGGGTCATATTTTTACTTCTCAATAGATTTTTCAATAAAGCTGCTGATACATGTTTTCAAATACAGTACACTATTAAGTGGAACCTGCCTGAATGGAATAGTCAACAAGAATTTTACCTGTATTTGGTCACTGGGAAAAAATATGAACTTACCAGAGATTAAGTATAAGAAATACTCAGATTCTTCCATAATGAGACAAAGATTTAGTTAGTTAGGTTAACTATATGCTGTTTACTAACATATGTATATGTTAGTAAACATATATATAAGAGAACTGGTATTTTGAAATTATTTCTGTTGAAAGTGATTTCTAGTAACCACAATTTTTAGAAAGTCACTCATTGCATTCATTAATTGAATATATATGTCTACTGGTTTCAGATAATAGTGTGTTTTATCTTTTCATGAAGCTGATGAAGAAAAGCTATTTCTTCTCATGCATCCCTTTTCTTTGTTCATAAATTCATGCCATATTATTCTCTTTTTCCTTAAAACATTGCAGCCTGTCATTTTTATGCACAATAATGACTTAGCTTTTGTTAGCTTTCTTTTGTATACATGTCCTATTTGGTGATGAATAAGAAATCCATTATTTTGTAAATTTTATTTATTGATAGGATCAATTCAGGTGTAGTAATTTATAGCTGCTTATTTTCAGCTAACTGCTATGCTTGCAATTCTTCAATCTGCCACTAGGTGGTGCCTGGTTGTAAATTGTAAACATCTGGGCTTCCCATGTGTGGATGATATTGAGACTAGGTTTAAAGTACACAACTAAATCAGTTTTTTTCTGTGAAAGCTAATACTTTATTTAAATGGTCAAAACAAACAAACAA
>NW_006200185.1:311186-362291 GCF_000334495.1 Tupaia belangeri chinensis
AATTTTTAACAATATTTAAATAAATGAAAGTGCATAATTATAAGTACCTTTATCCCACCAAACTTCAAATGTTATTAATCAGCTCATGCACTTTTGTTTTAGGGAGAACTTTTCCTTTTATTCAAAATACTTTGTGTATTAAGGACCTCTGGGCCATGTGCCTATATACAGCATCCTTTGCTTCTAGCTTTCTCTTCTACCACCCTGGCTATTAGTTTTGGTCCTAAATGGCTGCTGTCAGATTTTTTTAGGTTTCAGGTAAACTGTTAGTTCCTGCCCTTCCCCCTTAACGATCTTTTTGTTTTCATTTTTAAAGAGGTTTTTGCCCTAGGGTGCATCCACTCATGGAGAAAGAGAGACAGAGACAGTGAGAGGGAAAGTGAGAAATCACGCCTCCTCCCACCCAGAGGAGGATGGCCATCCTGCAATCCCTTCTTCTCCGTTCTCCTCCTGGGATCTTGGGCACACACGTACATGGGCCTGGTGTGATTTTCAAGCCACCGGGTCTAGGACTCAAACTACAATCAGCCATGTGGAAGTCCAGCGACTTAACTACTAAGCCATCTGCTGCTCTCAGCCCTCAGCTCTTTATATATAGGAAAGAACTGTGTCATGAATTCAGTTCAATGACTCAGTACGTTTAGCTCTTGTTCAGCCCACAGACGTATAAATCTACTCCCTTATCCAGCAACACCAACCACACACACACACACACACACACACACACACACCCAAGTGCACTCCCCCATACACATTGGTTTCTAGAAGTATCATTCACATATAGATATATGGCTATCTTTCTTTGGTCTCTGGAAAAGTCTGTTGTAGTCTCTCTTTCACCAGTTTAGCAGCCAGCTTGACAATCATTCTAAGTCTTACTTTCTTTTGGACTTTGATGCTTGGATTTGTATAAAAACTAATTTGCATCAAATAGTAAAGATTATCTATTAACTTCCTTAGTGAATTCCCAGTAGTTTTATAGTCTGGTTTTCAAAAGGAGGTCATTATTCTAATTCTTTTGAACTTCTGAAAGCATTTATTTCAGTTTCTCATTGAAACAAATAGAATTTTTTTTTTTTAACTAGAGACATAGGGGCTTCAGTTTGTATGATCACATATATTCTTGTGCCATGAAAATTAAGGGTTTAATGTAAGAGAAAAAGGAGTGAGAGGGAGGGAAAGGAATAGGAACAGTAGGGAGGAGGGAGAGGGAGACAGATTGAGATTGGGAAAGAGATTGATTGAGATTGAGATTAAAACTTTCTCCAAGATATAGAAAAAAATTATCAACTCTGGTAATCAGAACGCTTATGCTGGCTCTGTCACCAGTTCTCTTTGTAATTGTGACCAAGTCATTTATCCTCTATAGTCCTGTTGTCTTCTCTGAAAAATGAAAGAGTTGGCTGTAGATCATCACTACTCACATTGTGAGTCTGTGGTTCTGGCTTTCATATTAAAGCGAAAATATGAAGAAATTCATCTTAGCTTCAGGTCTGCTTGTGTTCAAAAGTGAACAATTCAACTACCAATAAAAAGCACATTCTTTTACATAATAGAAATGCATAGGCTCATTTTTCTTCTTTTTCTTTCCTGCATTTCCTAGAGCTTCTGCTATTTGGGAGATCATGTACTTTACATTTAGGAGATCTTGGTAGACATTACATTTTCTCATCTACATTAAAGGAAAACAGGAAACCTGCAGTGATTATTTCTTTCTTTTGAATAGATACAGTCGCTGGGATTTACAAGAAGTTTACTTTTGGATAAGAGAAGGTATTCTAAGAGGGCATACTGTGTCATTTTTGATTTCTAGGAGCTCGTGGTTATAAAGCAGGTGAGATTCAGAACTTAATAATATGCTCCCTATAATAGTTTTGGGGTGTGAGATTATCTTCTTCAACTGGCTTATACGCTCATTGAAGGAAGAGACAGTTCTGTGTGTGTTTTTTTGTCATCCAGAGATTAAATGTAGTGCTTTGTACACAAGTTATAAATGCATTTACTCTCTGTTACTATAATAAAAAGTTACTGACTCAAGATCTTTTGTAATGATTTTGAGGTTTATAGTCCAACTTCCCATCCAGTGTGACAGAAGCCCAGTGAAGAGCAGTGCACCACCTAGTGAAGCAGTTCAATACAGTGCTACAAACTCTGAGCTGTGAGAAGGCCTTGAACTAAATTCATTGTGTCGCACTAAAATGTGCTGCTAGCTTTTACCTCAGGATCCTTCTGGAGCAACAGAAAACTAAGTAAACTGCTTGACTATTGTTTCTTTTTCATTTCTAGAGTTGTTTATTTTGTAAGTATACACACACGCACACACACACACAAGGAACTTGATGGTTTCAGAGTAAATACATAGCAAGTCAATTTTTAAAAAATCATTGTAAAGTCATTGGGATGAGGTTCATCAGAATCCTATCTCCATAATGAACAAGCTGAGTTTCAGGCAATTTGTTTCAGAAACACTTAATTGTGTTTACTTTGCGTTAGGCACTATTCTACGTGCTTAATAAATATTAACTCATTTCGATCTACAAAATAACCCTATGATAGAGATATTATCATGGACACCATTTTATTAATGAAGAAATGGAAGTATACTGTTTATGTGCAATTTAACTTACCCCAGGCCTTTTCATTTGTAGGTAGGGGGTGCAATTTTAGACAAGGCTTCTGGCTCCAGAATCTTATTTTCGATCACTATGCTATCTATGCTAGGATATAGTTTATAGAGTATTTTGTTTTGTTTTGTTTTGTTTTTAATAAGCAGGGGCATTTAGTTTTTGTATCCACTTTTTCTTTTTCTGGTAAGTACCCAATTGTTAAGTTTCCAATTTTTCATGAGATTTTATGTAGTTGTTTTTAAATTAATCTTCCTTTAAAAATACCTTGGAAAGATATTGCGTAAGGGTCTGAAAAGGTACTGCTTTCATTTATCCAGTTTGTACCACTTTGAAGCACTGTGTCTTTATTTTGATGAAAACTTTTGCCTTTTTAACTAACTGACATTGCTAATATCTGGATATGTTTTACTCTAGTCTCTAGGGATGCTGTTACATCAGCTCTGTATTCTGTCCCTAAGGCAATTGTTTACTTTTTTCCATCGAGGTCCTTTGTACTCTCCCAAAATGAGTGTATTTAAATGTTCACTTTGGGTAAAGTCGAGCCTACAACACCAAATAAATATTGTAATTTGCTAGTTTTTTTTTTCTTTAAATTCCTAACACCCCACTCTCCTTATCTAATACCAGTTTGATGTCCTTAGCGGGGATCTTGGGTTACTGTGTACCTATGTCACACCTGTGGTTTGCATACCTGTCATATGATTTATTCCAGTTAGGAAACAAATGGATTAAATATCTTGACCAAGGTTCAAATTCTGGCCTTTATAATTCCTGAAGCTTATTCTATATGCTATATAAAAATGGACTTTCTTCACTTTTCTGGGCCTTAGTTTCCTCATCTGCCAAGTGGGGTAAAAACGTAGACTAAAAGCATATTAACTGTCAGGTGCCAGTTTAGCTCCCACTCTGAAGGGGGCCACAGAAATACTAGCTATGCAAGTATGATATAATGGACTTAAGGTGGAGAATAATAATTAAAATTATTATTTTAATAATAATAGTAGTAATAATTAAAATTATTATTTTAATAATGTTTTATAAAAACATTTAAAAAATTTTTAATAATAATAGTAATAATTAAAATTATTATTTTAATAATGCTTTGAATATCCATTGATCACTTTGCTTGGTGAAACTGAGAAGCTGGTTCAAGAGAAGCAAGCACATTCCATAATTCTATAAATACTTGCACTAAATTTTGAAAGAATAAATTCCGTTTGTACTGTTCTTTTTCTAAACAGGCTTATTAAGTGTATGGCACAAATTTATAGTTTGTTAGACTGTTAAAGTCCGTGAAAACAGGAACCATGTCCAATTTCTTGTATATAGTATTTAATATTTAGAAAACATATGAAGGAAAAGATAGTTTTTATGACTATACAGACTATTAACCTGTGTACCACTGACAATATCACCTTTATTTAATGAGAAATTACTGTATGATACATACTGCCACCATTATTTATATGATGTTCAATTCAGCTAGTATTTGCTGAGAGTCTAATTCAGCTAGGCACTGTGCTAAGGGAGAAAATATTAAAGTACCTACAGTTCTAGCAATATTTAATCCATTTTAGTATTGGGGTCCCATGGCCTAATTGCTAAGAAAGCTGGATCCTATTTATAGGCTGACCAGCCCTTGGATTCTGGCCCTGGGGTCTTAAAAAAAATAAACTGAGCACATGTGCAGTCTGCCCCAAATCCTGACAGGATGAAAAAAGGGAGGAGAAAGGATTGGGGTGTGACTGTGCCCCATTGAAGAATACTTTGTCTCTCTCTCTCTCTCTCTGTCTCTCTTCCTCCACCTCCCGTTTCCATCTCTGAAAGATGAGCACATGGGCCCTCTCCAGTTAAAACAGAATGTTGTTTTTGAACGTAATCATTAAATCTAGGACAGTCTTGTTTGTTTTAGGTTTTTGCCATAGGACTTGTGTATTCTCTGGAAACAGACAGAGAAACAGTAGAAAGTAAAGTGACAAATCATTTCTCAGAGGAGAAAGCCACACCACAATCCTGTCTCCATTCTCCTCCTGAGATTTTGGGCATATACACGTGTGCGCGTGCACACACACACACACACACACACACACAGTGTGATTTCTGACCTGCCAGGTCTGAGATTCAAACCATGGTTGACCATGTGGAAGTCCAGTGCCTTAACCCTAGTTTTAATAGAATGGTGGCCATGGAAGCTCTACATGTCGGAGTGATTGGGTATGAGAAGAGGACAAATCAGGTGGAAAATTTGGCAATCAAGTCTCCAAAAACCATCCTTGGGAAAGGCAGAATCAAAGTATAGGAGAGTCACATGTATGTTTGTTGAGACAGAATTGTAGCTCAATAGAAAATAGGAAGATGCTGGAGGAACATGGTGAAGGAATGTATGGTTTCTTCATGATGTTATAGTTTGGCCTATTCATCAGTAACCTTGTGAACCTAAGCATAAGTTTTCTTTGTTTTATAATTTTCTTCAAATGAAGAGTGTATACATCTGGATTCCTAAAACCATATCATTCATCCACTAAGATTTTCTTTTGGAAATTTGTTAAAAAATGTTAAAACTAAAATGTAAACATGAGGGGCTGTGGCTTACCCATGTTTGTACTCTTGGCATCTAGTTATGTGGCCCTAAGTTAGGTCTTAATAAATGTTTGTTTAATTAATAGATTTATGAAAGTGTAATTATGAATAACAATAACTAGATATAAGTTGTTTACTCTGAATGGTTTAGAGAACTTCATTTACCTTCCTGAGATAGACATGATCTTCCAGGATTACTTCCAACTCTAGAATTCTCAAAATCCATTATCCTTTACTGAATAGGTTTTATTTGACTTTTGACAAACCTGGTAACCTGAGTTGTGTTTTAGTGGTTACTAAAATATGAGAGATGCTTTGTTGCTAGAGGTTTGTTCATTTTTAGTGGAACAGGTATTGAAAGGATGTGTAATTGATAATACCATCCATATTAAGATACTGGAACTTTAGGATCATTTTATGGTTTTATGTCAATGTGAGCTGAAGAAATGTGTATTTGCTGAAAACCTTTACAATCTTTTGTGGGATACTACTGTTATTTTATTTTGAACCCTTTCAAGCATATATTGAATTATTAATATTTGGCAATAATCAATGATATAATGTTAACTTTAATTTTCTTATCGCCCCATATGATATACACACATGATTTTGAATGGATGTACACAACACCCTCAATTACTATGTAGGACTCCATCAATTTTTATGATCATTCCCTTCACCTTAGTACGCTCAGGCCCAGTGACAGTGGCACAGGTGGTAGGGTGCCTCTATGTGATACTGGAGTCATATAGGAAAATTTTCTGTTCAATTCCCAAGTTGACCGAAACACACTGGGCATGGATGTCGGTGTTCCCTTGATCTGGGCTGGTTACATAGGTGGAGTAGGAGGGTCCTGGCATGGCAAGACCCTGCTGGGGGGTCCCTGTTACTGTCTCATGAAAGAAGGAAACATAGTTTTTAAACATTGAAGTAAATGCTCTTTAACTTATTATTTAAGCTATCACTCACTGTCTTCTCCTCTCTCTTTTCCTGATCTTCTCTCTCTCTCTCTCTCTCTCTCTTTTCCTGCCTGCCCATTTAAGGTGAGTTGATATTTTTGAGAGGATTCTCATCCATGGGTATCATCTTACTTTCCATACATGTTGGTAGTTACCTAGATGCACAAACTTCCTTGCTGGCTTGACTTCAGCATTTCCCTTGAGTTTCATTTTCAAATCCCTGCTTTCTTTGCAGGCTCTTACACAGAACTCATCTTGAAACCCTGGTAACCTTATGATAATATATCTTCACGATTTCTTTTTCATAATTACTTAACCTTGGCTTAATGTTTTCACTTTGGTTTGGATAGCCATTTTTTGTTGTTGTTGTTTGTTTGTTTTTGTATGTGGAGAAATTTTATCATTGGGGAAAGGATTTACTAAGCCCAAAGGCTTTTATGCTTTACTTCTACCAGCTGGATGTCAGATTTTTGGAGCACATGTTCTCTAGAATGGGTTATTTTCTTTTTATGCTAGTTTTGTTATAGGGCCCATTTGCTCACCAAAGAAAGACAGAGAGAGAGAAAGAGAGAGAGAGAGAGAGAGAAAAGTGAGAAATCACCCTCTAGAGTGGATGGCCACAAGCATTCTCCTCTCAGGATTTTGGCACAGATGCTCACATATCTGGTGTGTTTTCTTTCTTTTTTCTTTCTCCCTTTCCTTATTTCTTCCTTTTCTTTTCTTTCTTTCTTTTTTTTTAGTTTTTAAAAAATAATTTTTTTACTTTACTTTAGTTTTTACTATTATTATTTTTAAGTTCACTAAAGAAAATGTGCACTCATGAAAGAGAGAGAGAGAGAAAGTGAGAAGACAAGTCACCAGGTTCAAAACTCAAACTGCAGTTGGCCATGTGGGAGATTAGCACCTCAACCACCAAGCCATCCACTAGTCCCTGCCTGGTATGTTTTTCAAGCCACTGAGTTTTGAACTTGAACCGGGAAGTCAACCATGTGGGATCCAGCTGCCTTAACCACCACATCACTGGCTGACCCTTGAATTTTTAAACCCATCATGTCAAGCATTTTCTAAATTATTTGCCAGAAATGCATGAAAACACTACCCAGACATTCTAAGCAATTCAAGATCCTTTGGCTTCCATGAAGATGTAGTGATAAGCTTTTATATTGTAATTACAAAGCACTTGGAGGAAAAATGAGAACTTGGAGTTTTTAAATTTTTGGTGGTGCCTATGATTTCTGAGAACTTTAAATATTGAAAAATTCGGGACCAGCAGTTGGCATAATGGCTACGTCACTGGACTCCCATGTAGTCGACCATGATTCGAGTCCTGGACCCGGTGGCTTAAATTCATGCCGGGTGCGTGTGCGTGCATGCCCAAGATCCCAAGAGGAGAATAGAGGAGAAGGGATTGCAGCGTGCCATCCCCCTGGGGGTGATTTCTCACTTTCTGCCTCTCTGTCTCTTTCTTTCTGGTGAGCGTATGCACCCTATAGCAAAAACCTCCCCCCCCAAAAAAAAAATTGAAAAATTCAACATAACAATTTGGTGATAATTCTAGAAGTATACTTTACAAGAGGCAGATTTTGGTTTTAAATTTGTTTTTAACATCACTTATTACTAGTATCTACCTTGGGACTAGCAGATGATATAATGGTTACATCACTGGACTCCCATGTAATTGACTGTGGTTTGAGCTCTAGATCTGGCGGTATAAAACTCATGCTAGGCATGTGTGTGTGTACATGCATGTCCGAAGTCTCAAGAGGAGAATGAAGGAGACAGGATTGTGGTGTGACCGTGCCCCCATGGGGTGATTTCTCGCATTCTGTCTCTCTGTCTCTCCAGTGAGTGCACATGCCCTCTAGCAAAAATCTCTCTAAAAAATAATAGTATCTGTCTCATACTATAGAAAATTGCATGAGATCATGAATATAAAGAATTATTTATTTTTTTAATTGTGATTATTTTATTTTATTGAAGTTGACCAGAAGGAGAAAGAGAGAAGGAAAGTGAGAAAGCAAGCTGTCAGGTCCGGGACTCGAACCACAGTCAGCCATATGGGAGTCCAGCCACCTTAACCTGCAGGCCCCAAGATCATGAATATAGAATGCTTAGCACAGGGAAATGGCACAGAATAAGAGCTCCATAAATGTTAACTATTATTAACACCTGGGAATGCTGATCAGTTAACAACCAAAATACCAGTTTTAGAATACATCATAAAGGACTGATCCAATGGACTAGTGGTTAAGGGAACCAGATCCCACATGGATTACTGTGTGGTTCAAATCCTGGCCCTGGCAGCTTAAAAAATATGTAAGGCTTGTGTACATGCATGCCCAAAATCCTGACAAGTTCATGAAATAGAGGAGAAGGGATTGGGGTGTGATCACACCCCACTGGGGAGTGCTTTCTCTCTCCCTCTGGTGAGTGCTTGTTGCCTCTGCCAATTAACAAACACAACAACAATAAAATACATATGTGTGTGTGTATGTGTGTATATATGATTGGAAATTAATATAGGGAATATTTTTTTGTGGAGCTTGTTTATCTCAACCAAGGAACAGAGAAATAGGCTCTTATACATAGAAAGAGGGAAAAATGGGAGGACAAAACTAAATCAGATGTTTGACAGGAAAAATGTGCCTGGCTTTATAGGTTTTGGCAAGTGAGAGACTGTGGACAGGAGGGGTGGTTAAAAGTGGGTAAACTGAGACCAGCAGTTAGCGTAATGGCTATGTCGCTGGACACCCATGTAGTTGACTGCGGTTCGAGTCCTGGAACCGGTGGCTTAAACTCACGTTGGGCACGTGTGCATGTATGCCCAAGATCCCAAGAGGAGAATAGAGGAGAAGGGATTGCGGCGTGGCCATCCCCCCTGGGGGGGGGGTGTGATTTCTCGCTTTCTATATCTCTCTGTCTCTGTCTGGCGAGTGCATGTACCCTGTAGCAAAAACCTCTCCAAAAAAATAAGATTGGTAAACTGGGGGACCAAGCCGATGTTGTAATGCTTACATCGCTGGACTCCCGTGTAGTTGACCATGGTTTAAGTCCCGGATCTGGCTGCTTCAAACTCACACTGGGCGTGTGTGCGTGCATGCCCAAAGTCCCAAGAGGAGAATGGATGAGAAGAAATTGTGGTGTAGCTATCCTCCCTGGGGCATGATTTCTCGCTTTCTGTCTCTCTGGTGCATGCATGCTCCCTGTAGCAAAAATATCTATTTAAAAATGTGGGTAAGGGACCAGCAGATGGCATAAGGGCTAGGTCGCTGGACTTCCACATATTTGGCTTTCCCAGATGGTGACTTTAAGTCACGCCCCCGTGCCCAAGCTCCCGAGAGGAGAACGGAGGTGAAGGGATTGGAGTGTGGCCATCCCCCTGGGGGGTGATTTTTCACTTTCTGTCTCTCTGTCTTTCTCACAAGTGCATGCACCCTATAGCACAAACCTCTCCAAAAAAAAAAAAAAAGTGGGTAAACTGAAGCTTATTCTTTTTTTTATTTCAAGGTCTTTTATACATTCAATCACATTATTTAGCTTGCAAAGTGAATATTACAACACCAAATCTTATTCTAATAGGTTTTAGAAAGCAGAAAGGATCAGGTATAGCATAATAGAAAAAGCAGAATCCAAAGTTTGGTCAACCTACAGTAGATAGGCAGTAGGACAAAAATATGTGTACAAAGAGGTTGATGTTCTCTGAAAATGGTGAAAAATGGTGCAAGGTATTTGCATTGAAATTAATAGAAAACGCAGACCCACAGAGGTCAGTAAATCCTAACAACCTCAGAAGCAGATTGCCTTTCCCCAAGGATTCAAAGCTGCAGAGGGTGCCCTTCTGGTTTTCAGTAGTTTGAAAATGTCTCTGTAACTGGAATTCAAGCTCCAACGTAGATATGAGTGGTCAGTAAAAGAAACTAAATGAACCAGAACAATTGGGTTAAACTTTTGGGAAACTGCCTACCCATTCTTTTCACAGATTGCCAAGATACCAGTTACGATGATGTTAGATCATGAACTCTTCATATGTCCAGTAAAATTTCAGGTATTTTAGCCAAGTAGGTGAACCATTATGGGCCTCCTTTGAAGGTCAAAGTAATCAATAGTTTACTTTGTCACTCACTGGCTTTGACAACTCTGTTGTGAACTCATTTGGAGTTCTTTATAATGTCTTCATATTTGATGTGTGCTCGATTGTCCACTCCTCCCTTTTTCTAAATCTGAAACCTGGGTTTAAATTACTTGTCTTGCAAAGGTAGGAGAGAAGTTATTTCCTCATTTATTGTGGCAAACTAGAGTTGAATTTAATAGATTTTGTAGAATTGTTCTTATCGAAGATGAGTATTAAATTACAGGGTTATGGTGTTGCTTTCCAATCCCATGATATAATTAAATCAATCTTCTTTCCAGTGCCCCTCTACTTTGGGGGTTTTGTAATCTTTCTTGAAAGACATGTTGAGATTGATCTAGGAAGATAGAAGAGAACTATTCTATCTGGGCCACGAAGATGACTTTGTAATGACTGTATTATAGTTATATACCCTTCTTTAATGTTAGCAAGAGCATTGACTACTTGTCCAAAATTCAATTAAAAGATGTTTAAAAGGTAGCCTATTTTATAGTTCCTCTATATTTTTCTATAAAGAAAGGCCTATAATTTCAAGTTCATTAAAAATCACTCTGGAATATCAAGAGAAAAAGATAATTCTTATTTTAGGAGTCTTTAAAGGATACAACTGGGCCCCCGTGAAGATTGGGAAATTTAGAATTTAAGATTTTTTCCTGTCTGTGCTCTCAACATTTCATTCCTAACTCTTTACTAAAGCAGTCAGCTTTCCAATGAACTCTAAGCAATTGGTTTATAGATAAGTATTTCAATCAGGTATGTGAAATGAATGTGAAATAATACTTCTAGAAGCAGTAACTTCAGACAGAAAATGTGAGAGCTCTTGTATAGAAAAGACTTTTCCTTAGAAAATTCACTTTCTCAGAAAACCCACTTCATGTCTACTATATTTGCATTGGGTTTTCAAATTGGGGTTCATTTGGGACTCTTCCAGTATTTTTGACCACAATCCTTTTATCTATGTCCTTTCACTATTTTATAGGTGCCCTTAATTAGGAGTGGATGATTAGTATTGATATTCAGAATCTGAAATTATAGACTGTAATCTCAGTCTTCACTGAATGCCTACTAAACACAGTAATGACTCCTTTATGGCATTAAATAACTTAGGCGCTACTCTAGTTTGCATCTCTGACCAATAGTCACCATTATGTAACTCATATGTTTGACTGGAGAATTATTTGAGCTATTTATAAGTATTTAAAAGATAAACAAACATTTAGTGATAGTTTTGAATTAATATTTTGTAACGTGTGTTCGTGTGTGCATGCACACATGCTGCTATGTGTAGATGAACAGTGGATATTCAGCCAAAATCTTATCAATGAGTAATTGATCATGAAAATTCAACTCAATTTTCACTTTGGAAAGAGCACGAACACTTTCAAACCATTGGGATGCTGGCTAAAACCCTGTAGCAGGAATTTCTAGGGTGTTGTTAAAACAACAACAACAAAACTACAGTCTAAATTTGAATCTTGGTATGAGCTTATTCTCTTGCAAAATCTAACTGAAAACCAAAAATCCTAGTTGAAATTTCAACATATTTAAAAATTTTTTTCGTTATAAAGATTAAGGTTGAAAAATATTGGAGTCAATTCACAAAGTAGGAATGTACTTATGTGTCCTTACTGACTGTGGAATCACTGCTAAGTGGGTAGTTAGCAACACGCAAACAAGAAGCTACACTTTTCAGTTTGTTTCTCAACCTACATTTCATGCTGGTCAGACTTGAATCACTACCTGTCCTGGCCTCATAGAGCCTGTGAAGTGGAGAAATACTCTCTGACCTTTATCAGCTTCAGTTTTTAAAAATTCGTTTGTCTCTCCAGAATTAGGTTAAGTGCATTAACTTTACTCTGTGGGTTGTGGGTGCCTTAAATAAACAATTTTCCAAAGACAGATCATTTTTAAGGTTCCACATTGATGATCACCAAGTTTCTGTTCTGTTTAAAGTCTTTGAAAGAGGCTCCTATTCCTATAAAAAATATCTACTCCTTGGATCACTTTCCAGGTCCCTCAGAAACCACCCATAGGTTATTTATCTTCCTCGCTATGAACCTGCCACCCCAGCCAGCTCGTGCATGTTCACTATCCTACAAATACTTTTCACCCAGTATCATTCATGCTGTTCGTCTTTCCAGGAATGCATTCTGCACCTTTGCATCTGACCTAGGTCCACATCATTCTTTAAGGCCTTTATCTACTTTCTCCTCATTAAAAATCTCATCAAGTACTACAGGGCCTTGTGACATTCTCTACTCAGAACTCTCATCACATTTGTTGTTAACATTACTGAGTTTTGTTCTTTTCTCCTATTTTATTCTCTCTCTTTTTTATGAGAAAGAGAAGAAGAAGAAGAAAAGAGAGAGAGGCAGAGATATAGATATTTTTGACAGGATCTTGCCACGTTATGATTCTCCTTACCCAGCCTCACAGTTAGCTAGGATTACAGATGCATGTCCCTGCACCTGACTTGTTTTAGGTTGGTCCAAAAACTGAACCCAGGCCTCTCATAGAGCCCCATCTCTGAGCAGCAGCATGCACCCTACCACTTGCACCTGACTGAGGCTGACTTTTTCTCTTAAAGGTATGCATTGTTTGTTTTTATTTCATATTTATTGTTCTTACCTCCTTGACTAAATTAGGAGTTTCTTGATTACAGAGACAGTGCTAATTCCCTGTAAGTACATGACACAAAGTCTGTCCAAGTAGTTATTGTACAATAAATGTTTGTTGATTAGTTGATGCTTCTCTAAATGAACATTTTTAAAGGCTTAGCTGCCTGAAAATATTTGTTCATAGAAAGTGGACGAATATGGAAGATTTACTGCTGAGTGAAGCAAGCCAGGCTATGAAGGAGAGACATTGTATGTCTCCACTTAATATATATTGATTGGCCACTCCACTTAATATATATTGATTGTCCACACTCTATGGCAGAAACTGAAAGACTAGTGGACGTAGAAATAGGGAAAATGCTTATGGATACTGGATACAGTGTGGGAAGAGGATGGGAGAAGGGGGGAGTATGGGAAAAGACATTAAGGAGAAAAAGAGAAAGGCAAGACATTTATGGGACACAGAGATGGATTATAATCTGTTAATGATAACATGTATAGTATCCCCACCGGGACTGGCATGAAATGTATTCATGTTGGAAAAATCACTTTATAAGCTAAGCAATGTATAGTGATTGAATGTATAAAAGAAATTAAAATAAAATATATAAAAAATGTGTTGAATGCATGAAATGAATGAAGAATATGCTCTTTGTTTATTTTCTGCCCTGTCTCCCCATCCTCTTGTGCTGCCATCCCCTTGATTATACTATTCAAAGACAGAGATAATATCAGCCAGATCACCCTGCACATATTAGATGCAACCAGGTTTTTCACTCAGTTTGTTTTTCACTCATCTAAAATACTTGAGCATTATTAGACTGGAATTGCCTAATATGTTGAGTTCCAGGTGTTCTCAGATTTAATCCCCAGTTTTTGTTGAAAGAAGATAAGTTAATAACACTGGGATTTCTGTCCTATGCACATAAGCAAGCACCAGTGTTTAATCAGTTATTTAAAAACAAACATATATGGAACCCAGGCTTTAAGCTGTTTTATGTTAAATTGGATCTGTTTAAAATATTTAAGTGGAATTTATCAATAAGTTCTAATGAATTTGTGTACTAGTTAAAAATAGACACACCTTGGAACCAGCAGTTAGCGTAATGGCTATGTCACTGGACTCCCATGTAGTCGACCATGGTTCAAGTCCTGGACCTGGTGGCTTAAACTCACACCAGGCACATGTGTGTGTGTGTGTTTGTGTGTATGCGTGCCAAAGATCCTGAGAGGAAAATGGAGGAGAAGGAATTGCGGCGTGGCCATCCCCCCTGGGGGATGATTTCTCGCTTTCTGTCTCTCTGTCTCTCTCTGTCTTTCTGGTGAGCGCATGTGCCCTATAGCAAAAATCTCAAAAAAAACCAAAAACAAAACAGAAGAAAACACACTTTTGCTCCTGCCAAGGCCTGATCCCACATGGCTGACTCTGCAGTTTTAGTCTCTGATCCGGAAGTTTGAAAAACACACCCAGGTACCTTTGTGTGTATCTGCCCAAAATTCTGAAAGAAGAGAGAAATGGTGGATAGGAGATTGCATTGTGGCCATGCCCCATGAAGAGTACTCCCCTCCACCCTGTAGTGAACGCACACACCCACTAGAAAAAATTTTAAAAAGAAAAATAGACACACCTTTAAAAAATGAAAAGGAATTCCTTTGACAAAACTAGTAACATCCACTGCTAAAACTGTTCAAAAGAGAGACTGTAGCACCTATTTTTTTCTTCTATGATCATATATATGAACTGAGGCGGGTCATTTAATTGCATTGTGGAGTAGCTTGACTTACCTGCTTTTTGAAAAAGGTATATTAAATTTATTATCCCAAGTGTATTGTGGAAAAAAATGTAATGAAGCTTCAAAAAAAAAAAAAAACTAATGAAAAAGTTCTGTAGATAGGCACAGTAGCCTTATTTTTAGGGCCCCTTTTTTTCTAGAAAAAGACTTGATTTTCCATAGGATGTCTATGAAATCATGGTTTCCATCTGCAGTGCTGAGCGCCTCTCACGCACCTTAAAGGACGTATGGTGGTGGACCACTAACCAAAACATGTGAGGGAGATTGAAGTTGAAGCAAATTTGAAAACGCGAAGGCTTTTAAATCTTGTCAGCCTGCCAATTCAAGCAGTTTGTGGCAGGTGTGTCATGTATTTGCAAAGCCAATATAAATGACCACAAGAAATTCAGAGGTAATGCAGATGTAAGGAAAACTTAAAATGGAAAGAAAGAAAACATTGTTTTCATTGTTTATTCAGGAGGTTGATAAATGCCTTTAAAGAAATGCCTCTCTTCAGTTATTGGCTTAGGTGCCAAACAGTATCTTTGTGATCTTCTGGAGCACGCATTGGCAGTGTTTCTATATTATGTACTGGCTTACAGAGAAAAGGCAAAAGAAAGGAGGAAACAAGAAAAGTATAGAAAAAGTTTAGCAAAAGTAGCTGTTGGCAGTGGCCTTGCAAACAACTCTAGAACAAGTTACTTTTTCCCTTAGATTAGTAGAAAATATTTGTCATCTTTTACCTTCAAGAGAACTTTTTGTGAAAAGATGTGAGTCCTTAAAGGTATATAATCTACTTTTTTTCAAAGGATGCACTTAACAGTGAATCTAGTGTGTGTGTAGTTTTAAGAGGAATGTGTTTATATTTGTCTTAAGTCTTATTTAAGATTTTTCTAGATGATTGTCAATTACAAGTCAAAATTAACTCCCTTACTTTCAAGGAGGAATAGTTACAGAATGTTTTTTCCTATGGCTTCCTTACCACCACTTCCCCACCAGTTCAATTTCTTAATACCCATTCTTGGGAAGACACAGTCCAAAAATTAAACTACTATCCAAAGATACAGACAGGAATCACTTGGGTGTTCCATAGCTGTGTAAGACTTTCTGCTCTCAGATAAGCAGGAATAGACCTTTATGGGAGATTATCCCAATTTGACGGTTTGAATTGTGAGAAAATACTTAACTTTACAGGTCTAGTGGATTCAGAACTGGTAGAATTGGCCAAAGCTCAGCCAGCCGAGACAAAACTCCTTTCTACTTTAGAACAAGAGAAGGGTTAATGTTAAATTATTGTTTAATCTTTATACTTTCCAAATAGGAATCCTGGGGAATGATGTAAGACATAATCACTATTCTCAGAGTGTTTGCAGTCTAATAAAGGAGAAAAGCTAAGGAGCCCAATCAGCTAGAATGAGGGAGAATGTGACTGATACACGCCATGATAGAGATACAAGGGCATGGCACAGTTAAGAGGGTGGACTCTGGAGTCAGAATGCCTGGATTTGAACCATGTCTTGATCACCTGCTAGCTATATGAAGTTGCACAAGTTAAATTACTTAACCTTTCTCCACCTCTGTTTCCCCATGCATAAGATGAAAATAGTTGTACCTTCTCTAAAAGGAATCCAGAGGGCAGTAAGACTTAGTGTGAATAATTCGAAGGTACCTCTCTTGATGGCACAATTCCATGCAGTGTTTAAGTGTTTGTGTTTGAGTATTCTTATGTCATAGTGCTTGGTGTATTTAAGGTGTATTAGAGCATTGCGTTGAAGTCAGAATACCCAGTGTCTGTTTTTAGCCTTTCATAAACTCTAAGAACTTTTCATTTCTCTGTGCCTTGGGTTATTTTTCTATTTAAAAAAGCATTGGCAGTACCCTGAGAGGACCTTATCAGTCTTGCTCAGTATCTATTTAGAATAGTGCCTGGAACATGGTATGTGCTAGATAAATGTTGGCTCCACACAACTTAGTGATATTATGGAAATATTGATACATTAGGCGTGAATGTAATTTTGAGAAAGAACCACAAGTACTTTACAAAAATGACTGGCATGGCTTGTTAAAGAATCCCAAGGGAGGGACCAGCAGTTAGCATAATGGCTATGTTGCTGGATTCCCCTGTAGTAGACCACGGTTCACATCCCAGATCAGGTGGTTTAAAACTGATGCCAGGTGCATGTGCATGCGTGCCCAAGATCTCGAGAGGAGAATGGAGGAGAAGGGATTGTGGCATGGCCATCCTCCTTGGGGGGTGATTTCTCACTTTCTGTCTCTGTCTGTCTGTCTGGCAAGCGCACGCGCCCTGTGGCAAAAATCTCTTAAAAAAAAAAAGAATCCCAAGGGAGATTAGAAATGATTTCTATTACATTTCTCTACTGGGATCTATGGTATGAACTTTGAAGTCAGAAGGTTTTGCTGGGGCCAGCAAGTGGCATGGTGGTTAAGGTGCTGGACTCCCACATGGCAGATCACGATTCAAGTCCCGAACCTGGTAGCTTGCTCTCTCTCTCTCTCTCTCTCTCTCGTCAAACTAAAAATTGTAATAAAAATGATACATAAAATTGTTTTTAAAGTAAGAAGATCTTGCCTGGAGTCAGGGCTCCACACCTTTAGGCTTTGTGACTTGCAAGAAGTATAAGTAACTTTTTATGAGCTTCATTTTCTTCATCTACATTTTGGGGCTATTACTCATGCCTTAGATCATTTTTGAGAAACCCAAAGATCAACAAAATATAAGTAGTTGTAAACTGCAAATCTAGTAAAGTACAAATGCACCAAGAAATGATAACTTTTCATGTTGTACATTAGAACACTATAAATCATAAAAAGCAAAGCAAAACTATTCCTGTTATTCAAGTCTAAGGTACTGAATGAAGATTAAGCTGTATTACCCCTAAACAAAGTTGATCTCTTTAAAAGTATACAGAAACTGGCAAGTTTCCCTGTTGTTTACACATAGTCAGATGAGCAGAGCTATTTGTCAGAACTTTCCACCCTCACAACTTTCCAGCTCTCTTTATTTGTTGCACCTACTTTCTTTTGAGCCAGACCCAAAAGTAGTTCCAATCTGAAGGGAAACATGTTCTGGCTGGAACTGCTTTGAGGAATTGGCCAGGATCCCATCAGAGGTTATAGGCCAAACAAAAGAAAAAAGAAAATTCTTTCTCCTCATTTTCCAGATCTTAAATAAAATATATGGCCCTGAGGCTAATTACTGTTTGAATTTTCATTTTTTAAAGTTCATACTTCAGGGGCAAGCAGGTAGTGTGGTGGTCGGGATACTGGACTCCCATATAGCCAACCATGGTTCAAGTCCCAGACCTGATGGCTTGCTTTCTTTCTCGCTTTCCCTCTCTCTCTTTTTCTGCCTCTCTCTCTCTCTCTAGTGAGCTTGCATACCCTATCGCAAATTAAATAATAATAATAAATAAAAACTAAAGGGACAATTCTTTTAAAAAGTTCATAATTCAAATTGATTATTATCTGTTTTTATACTTGATGGGCCTCTATAGAAATATCTTTCTTCAGATCCTCACTATTATTTCCTGAGAAAATCTTCAAAGATGCACCAAATGTAAGTGCTTTGAAACTGCAAATACAATAAAGTACAAATTGTCTTCTATATGCATATATACTTCTATGTTTTTTCTTAAGTGTTCAAGCAGCCTATATAATTTTGTTGTAGAATTACATTTAAATATATTTTTGAATGTAAAGTTACAAACTCCCAGAACATTCCTCTTTAGAGGACTTCCCATAATACACTAATTCAGTTACAGTATGGAAACTAATTTACTGTTGACATTCAACTTAGTAACATTACTGAGAAGAATCTGTGTCTAAGAATCTGAGAAAGATTGTGGCTGCCAATCCCATCACTCGTCAGGCCTTTTTTTCCCCCCTTTTTGATTGTTATGTCTTTTTTTAGACTTTAAAAATATATATAACACCTTTATTTTGATAAAATTGATAAACTATCCAATTCATCTCCTGTTAAGTGTATAACCTGGAGTCAGACAGTGGCATAATAATGGCATGACGCTCTGCCGGGCTGACTTGCATAAGAGAGTTCCAGGTTTGCATCTGGGGACCTCCCTCAGCACACTGGGCCATGTGTGTGCCTGTAATCCATGGCTAGCTAGAGCTAGCGATGGATTGTGGCATTGGGATCCTGTTGAGGGTGCTTCTCTCTTTGTCTCTCTCTCTCTCCCTCTCTCTCTCTGAGTGTGTGTCTCAGAGGAAAGGAAGATACCTTTAACAAAGTGTACCATTTGGTGAATGAGTATTATTAAGTTAAAATAAATTATGCAATCATCACTACTATCTAATTCTAAAAAATTTTCATCAACCCCAAAAGAAAGTTTGTAATAATTAAAGTCACTTCCTTTTCTCCCCTTTCCTCGGCCTCTAGCAGTCACTCATCTTCTTTCCATCTCTGTGGATTGGCTATTCTGGCTATTTCATATAAATGTAATTATATAATATGTAGCTTTCTGTGAAGAACTTCTTTCACTTAACATTGTTTTTCCAAGGTTTTTCTATGTTGCAACATGTATTGGTATTTCATTCCTTTTTTTTTTTTGGGGGGGGAGAGGTTTTTGCTATAGGGCGCATGTGCTCACCAAAAAGATGGAGAGATAGAAAGCGAGAAATTATCCCCCAGTGGGGATGGCCATGCCACAATCCCTTCTCCTCCATTCTCCTCTTGGGATCTTGGGCACACATGCACACGTGTCTGGCGTGAGTTTAAGCCTTCGGGTCCGAGACGCGAAGTGCGGTCAGCTACATGGGAGTTCAGCAACGTAGCCATTACGCTAACTGCTGGTCCCAAGTATTTCATTCCTTTTAATGGTGGAATAACATCCCATTGTGTGGATGTACCACATTTCGTTCATCCAGTCATCTGTTGATAGACACTTGGATCATTTCCACCTTTTGGCTATTATGAATATGCTGCTGGGAACATGACTGTACAAGGATTTCTTTAAACACCTGTGTTTCTGTCTGCTTTTCTGTTGCTCTAACTAAATATGCTAGACTGAGTAATTTCTAATGAAAAAAGATTTAGTCAGTTTGTGAACCTGGAGGTCCAGAGATTGCATCTGGTGAGGTCATTTTTGGTGGGGACTCTCTGTAGTCTAATGCAGCACAGGGCATCACACAAAAAAGAGCAAAAGAGTATGTCATGGCTAGCTGGTAGTGTGGTAGTTAAGGTGGCTGGATTTCACATGACTGTCGTCGTGGTTCAGATCCAGCAGCTTGAAAAACACATTGGGTGCGTATGCATGTTTGCCTGAAAGTTTAAGTGGAGAATGGTAGAGAAGGGATTGTAGTGTTTCAGTCCCCCTGAGGGGTGATTTCTCACTTTCCCTCTGTTTCTGTCTCTGTCTCTCTCTGGAAAGCACATACACCCTAAAGCAAACTAAAAAAAAAAGTAAATAAAATAAGCATATGTCAGCTCTGATCTTTCTCTCTCTTTCTCTCTCTCTCTCTCTTTAATAAAACTACCAGTATTTAGTCAGGGTGAAAGGAGGGCATCTTGATGACCTTATCTAATCCTAATTACTTGCAAAGACCCTACCTCTTAGTGCCTTAATTACATAGTTGAAACAAGTTTCCACCCTCTTAATACCATCACAATAGCAACCAAACTTCAACACATGAATTTTGGGGGAATACATTCACACACCATAGCAACCTGCTTTCTGTTATTTTTGAGGCGTAGAAACACTAGATCATATGATAACTTTGTTTAACATTTTGAGAAAATGTCAGACTGTTTCCCAAAATATCCCACAACAACTGCACTATTTTATATACTAACCTACAGTGTATAAGGGTTCCAATTTCTCAATTTTTCTTCTTTATTATAGCCATTTTAACTGATGGGAAATTGTACCACATTGTTATTTTGATTTACATTTCTCCATTGGACTATATAGTTTTTTGGGGGGGAAGGTTTTTCGCTACAGGGCGCATGTGCTCGCCAGACAGACAGAGAGAGACATAGAGACAGAAAGCGAGAAATCACCCCCCAGGGGGGATGGTCATGCCACAATCCCTTCTCCTCCATTCTCCTCTCGGGATCTTGGGCACGTACGCACACGCGCCCGGCGTGAGTTTTAAGCCACCGGGTCTGGGACGCGAACCGCGGTTGACTACGTGGGAGTCCAGCGACATAGCCATTACACTAACTGCTGGTTCCCAATCGGGCTATATTTTTTTTTGAGAGAGAGATTTTCACTATAGAGCGCATGCACTCGCCAGACAGAGAGAGACATTAGAGACAGAAAGCGAGAAATCACCCCCCAGGGGGGATGGTCATGCTGCAATCCCTTCTCCTCCATTCTCCTCTTGGGACCTTGGGCACGCACGCACACGCGCCCGGCGTGAGTTTTAAGCCACCGGGTCCGGGACGCGAACCGCGGTCGACTACGTGGGAGTCCAGCGACATAGCCATTATGCTAACTGCTGGTTCCCCCCAATCGGGCTATATTTCAATCAATATTTTTCTAAAGCTCATTTGCTTGACAACCTTAAACCTCTAGAACAGGGGTCCCAACCCCCAGGACTGCAGATGAGTCTGTGTCCTGTTAAGAATCAGGCTGCATAGCAGGAGGTGAGTAGAGGTCAAGCAAGCGAATCTTCATCTGTATTTACAGCCCCTCCCCATTACATGTGTTACCACCGAGCTCTTCCTCCTGTCAGATCAGCTGCAGCATTAGACTCTCATAAGAGTTCATATCCTTTTGTGAACTGTGCATGAGAGGGATATAGTTTGTGTGCACCTTATAAGAATTAAATTCCTGATGATCTGAGATGGAGCTGAAACAGTGATACTATTTCTGGGAAGTGGTGGAAAATGTTGTATTATGATGAGTTGTATAATCATTTCGTCATGTATTACAATGTAGTAGTAGAAATAAAGTACACAATAAATGTAATGTGCTTTAATCACCCTGAAACCATCCCGCATTCTCTCACCCTGGTTATTAGAAAAATTGTCTTCTATGAAACTTGTCCACAGTGCCAGCAAGTTTGGCGACTGCTTCTCTAGAACATGGTTCTTCATATAATGAATTGAAAAATGGTCCCCAAAGCAGTAAGAGCAGTCACAGAACATCTGCCAGAAAGTCTGACATGGCCCCTTAGGCTCTGCATTCAGTGGGTAGCCAACTCTTATTCAACATTCTTGATTCATTTTTTTGTTGTTGTTTGTTTGTTTTTCAGAAAGGAACTGGAAAATTCATTATGGCAGGTATTTTGACAGTTAAGAGAAGTAACAATTAACAGTCTGCCACTAAAGGAGAGCTATAATACTTTGCAGGATATTCATGATCTCAAGTTTTTAACCAGAGGTAAAGTTATGTTTGATATCTTTTTAAAACAAAGCTACATATGTAGACTACATTTTAGAAAGACTTTTATGGAGAATGACTCAGAAGAAATCATGTTGTGTTCTTGAATAAATAAGCTTTCTTGCATTTTCTATGTGCTTAAGTTCTCAGTGAGAACTGAACAATCAGGTGATACTGAATTTCATCATGATTACAGAAAAGTCAAGCAGAAAACTTAATTTTGTATAGTTATTGAAAATATTGTTTAAAAAGTAAATATTTCCAAGAACTTTAATTCTACTTTTTGATCAAGTTAACAATTAGTTAATTTTTCTGATTCCCAAAGCTTACTTTTGTCCTGGTGTTATTTTGGTATATGTTTATAGGCTAATGCCAGTAAAATAATATTTCATGTTTTTTTCTCAGGTAAGTTGCTCAAAATTGTTGTGAGCTGACATTTGGTTAAACTGCAAAACTTATAGCGGCACAATGTTTAATGTATTAATGAACAGTTCTTCCTGTCTCAGTTATTTGTATATTCTAAAAGCTTCTTCTAAGTTGTTATAATTTCCCTTTATAGAGACTAAGAGAGTATATACAGACCAAAAATAAAAAAATCCAATGTCTTTTATAGGATTTTTTTCTTTATCTGAGGTACATTTTACATTTGTGACCTTCACTCTGCCTCATTTTTAATGGGTTTTCAGCTAGATGTGTTATTCCCATTTTATATGATTATCAACAATTATATTTCAGATTTACTCAGGAGATACCTCACAGAACAACTTAAAATTTCTTAGCAATTGCTATTTTCTGGCTTTTGATGGCAGATAATCAATCCTTTAATCATACCATAGTACAGCCAGTTTAAAGATGGATTTTTGATAGCCTCGAAACTGGAGACATGAAAGTGGGCTATGAATGTAGAAGGGGCTGTCATATCAAGCTATGCCATTTTCTGTGCTGTGGCCCCAAAATGAATTTCTGCCACAAACATAAAAAGGAAGCAATTGTTGTTTAAAAATAATTTAAAATTTGGTTCTTACCCAGTCTGGTACCATAGTATTAAATCTAAATGGTTGCTTTATTTTGCCTTTTTTTTTTTTTTGCTATAGGGCCAGTGTGCTCAGAAAGACAGAGAGAGACAGAGAGACAGAAAGCAAGAAATCACACCCCCTCCCCCCAGGGGAGATGGCCCCACCGTGATCCCTTCTCCTCCATTCTCCTCGCGAGATCTTGGGCACGCATGTACATGCGCCCAGCGTGAATTTAAGCCACTGGGTCCTGGATTCAAACCATGGTCGACTACATGGGATTCCAGTGACATAGCCATTACTGCAACTGCTAGTCCCTCTTTTGCACAATTTTACATCGGGAAATGCCTTTTTAAAAAGAGATTTTTGCCTTAAGTTTAGCGTGCTTGCTGGAGAGAGAGAGAGAGATAGAGAGAGAGAATGAGAGGGAAAGTGAGAAATCACCCCCCTCCAGGGGTGATGACCATGCTGCAGTTTCTTCTCCTCCATTTTCCTCCCAGGATCTTAGGCACACACACACATGCCTGGTTTGAGCTTTAAGCCACCAGGTCCAGGACTTGAACCACAGTTGGCCATGGGGGAGTCAAGCAACATAATAGCTGCCTGCACTGTGTTGCACTATCAGTATATAGATGTGTCCTGTTTTAAATAGGGAATGGGTACTTTTCTTCAAATCCAAAATTTCAAACAGAGCATTGTATTAACTAATTTTATGTATTTATTTCTTGCGGGTTCTGAAAATGCCTTTTCTGAAAACTCTACTGCTTGGATTCTATGCTAGAGCTATCTCTGTAAACCCTTCTCCCTACCACACTCTTCCCCAGCTCCACTCTCCTCCAAACCTAGTGTGCTTCTAGGTCACTGTCAGCAACTTCTCCATTTCTTTATTCTGTGATCCTCAGTTTTCTTAGTCATTTTAACTTCCCTTGATTTTGCAGCAAAACTTTTTTCGTTTGTAATTTCCTTCCCAATCTTATTATTTAAAACAAAAAAATGGAAAAATTTTCCTCTCCCTGATCTGAGGCCATTCTACAAATTGAAGGGCAGGAGCAGCATTTGCTTTTTGAAAAGAATAATTGGAAATATCAGCTGCAGAGCACAGAATTCTTTTGAATGTCCGCTGGTTATTTAAAGAAAATTCAGCAAATGAACAAAATAAAATACACAATATCTTAGTCTTTATAGCTTCCTTCTTAGGAGTTGGCTGCTAGTTTGATTTTTAGTTATTCTAATACAAATTTTATTTTATAATTAGCTGTTTGTTTGACTGGACCAGATTTGACTTCAATGAAAACCTGAGGGTAAAAGTAAACATCTCACCAAAGCATCCTGTTATCTCTCTCACATTTAGCTTGAACTCATTTTTAATCCTTTAACAAATCAGCAGTAATATTGTCCTAAAGAGGTGACTCTTGATTTTAATTTTGTTCAGTATGACGGCTGTCAACCTTGCCTTGATTCGGGATACCAATTGGCTGACTTTAGAAGTCTGCAGAGAATTTCAGAGAGGAACTTGCTCCCGAGCTGATGCAGATTGCAAGTTTGCCCACCCACCAAGAGTTTGCCACGTGGAAAATGGTCGTGTGGTGGCCTGTTTTGATTCTCTAAAGGTGAGTCCTAACTAAAGGAACATACAATTTAATTTAAATGTGTTGATTTCTATACTTTTTGAAATATGTTGTTCTTTGAAATGAGTAAAATTAATAATAGCATGAAAGCAGTAATTTTTTTTTTAATCAAGGGTTCCCAACCCATGGGTCCTTGACCAATGCCAGCCCATGGTCTGGTGGGGACCCAGCTGTGAATTGGTGCTGGTCTGTGGCCTGTTGCTCCCCTCGCCCCAACACCCACAGCAGGTGGTCAGCAAATAAGCAAAGCTTAGTCTGTATCTGCAGCTGCTCCCCATTATTGGCATTGTCACCTGAGCTCCATATCATGTTGGATGAGTATAGTATTGGATTCTCATCAGAGCCCGAACCCTACTGTTGTGTGATTGCTTCATATGTGGTACTGGTGGAAATGGGGTGCACAGTGGATGTGGTACACTTGGATCATCCTGGGATCAACAACTCCTTCTGTGGAGGGATTGTCTTTCACAAAGCTGGTTCCTAGTGCTGAGGAGAGTGAGGCCTACTGGTTTTCCAAGACAGGATGTAGATGTTGTAGAATAAACCAACCTAAAATCTACTCCATTGGGACCAGCAGATGGCAAAATGGTTATATCCCTAGACTCCCACATGGTCAACTGCAGTTCAAGTCCCAGACCTGGTAGCTTGAAACTCATGCTGGGCACGTGTGTATGCATGGACAAAATCCCAAAAGGAAAATGGAAGAAAAGAGGTTGCAGTGTGGCCATTCCCCCCAGGAGGTGTTTTCTTGTTTTCTGTCTCTGTCTCTTTGGGAAGCACACATGCCCTATAGCATAAATCTCTAAAAAACAAGCAAACAAACAAAATTACCCTATTAAAGACTACTTATTAAAATAGATACACTTGGGACCAGCAGATGGCGTAATGGTTATGCTGATGGACTACCATGTAGTTGACTGTGGTTCAAGTCCTGGACTCAGCGGCATAAGACTCACTCTGGGTGTATGTAAATGTGTACATGTCTGAAATCCCAAGAGGAGAATCAAGAAAAAGGGATTTCAACGTGGTCATTACCCTGGGGAATGATTTCTTGCTTTCTGTCTCTCTGTCTCACTCTGTCTCTCTGGCAAGCATAGGCTCCCTATAGCAAAAATCTCTCTATAAAAAAAAAAGAGGGATCAACAGTTAGCGTAATGGCTATGTCACTGGACTCCCACGTAGTCAACCATGGTTCGAGTCCCAGACCCAACGAGTTAAACTCACGCTTGGCGCGTGTGCGTGTGTGCCCAAGATCCCGAGAGGAGAATGGAGGAGAAGAGATTGTGGCATGGCCATCCCCCCGGGGGGGGGGGGATTTCTCGCTTTCTGTCTCTATGTCTCTGTCTGTCTGGCAAGCACACGCGCCCTATAGTGAAAACCTCTCCAAAAAAAAAGATAGATACACTTAATAAAAATGCAAGAACTTTTGTAGGAGAGAAAGGTTGAGGCCTTTCTATAGTTTACTCTTTTTCCCCCCCATGATTTAGATTTTGAATACAGTGATTATAATCCTCATATAGCCTAGAGAAGTCCTTAACTGAATTACAGCTTATATCTATACTATCAAAATAATTTTGATAGTTTGTAACCAGCTTTCAGAGGAAAAATAAAGTCAGACCTAGAGTATTTAAGATGAAAATCTTAACATTCAGGAGGAACATAGTAACATTTTGAAGTTTATTAGTCAAAGTACATTTTAAACCTTTAACTTAAACACTGCAACAAAACTAGGTTCACTTAATTTTTTTTTCATGAAAAACTGATAAAGTAGTTTCAAATTTGTGAGTATCATTTTTTAGGGAAGTTCTATTGCCAAAGTTATCAAACTTGAATGTAATATACTAGAATATAGACAAAATATGAGGGCAAATGAGATATGTGGAATATGACATATATGATGGCAGAACGAAAAAAAAAACTCGTTTTATTCATTATTATCCTTACATTAAAGATAAATATCTAGAAATTAAAATATAGAAGCACAAAATGGAAATGGATTCCTGGTTTAATTAATAAGATTTGCTATGATACAGATGAGATTTTCTTTTCAAAATATATCAAAATGAAATAAGCTTAACAAGAATCTTCAGTTTCTTGATACTATTTTACCTTTATCATGACCAATTCTACCTCATTAACATTTTTATTTATGGCTGACTTGGCTGGTTGAGATGCATTCCTTTGTCTGCCAGTTGCCTTAGTAAACATGTTCTAAGGTACTGTACTATGTATAGTTCATTTTACTTATTTTTTGTGGTTACTAGTTTTTGTTGCAGACCATTCCTGTTCTAGAATGGAAAGTTGTTATTGTAAAAATAAAGGTAATTCTGAGACCATCAGATGGTGTATTGGTTGCATCATTGGCCCCGCAACGTAGTCGACTGCATTTCGAGCCCCCCACCCCGGTCGGCTAAAAGCAGTTGGGATGCCCCCCCCTGCCACTCCCTCCCCAATAAACCCAGTGTGAATGTGTGTGTATGCTCAAAATTCTGAGAGGAGAAGGGATTGTGGCATGGTCATCCCACCTGCCGGGTGGGGGGGAGTGATTTCTTGTTTTCTGTTTCTGGCAGTGCTCATACCCTATAGCAAAAATCCCCCTCAAAAAAAAAAAAATGGTAATTCCTACCATTGAAAATCTCGAGTCTTTTTTATAGCAGATATTATGACTGTAGTTATTATTTGCTGTAGTTCATGTAGTTCATGTTTCATCTGTATTATTTAAATCTACTGCTACAAGAACAGATGTTGCCTTTAAGTGGAAAAGAGCACTGGGTTTATTGGGGAGGGAGTGGCAGGAGGAGACATCCAATCTGTTCAGAAAATATGTTGATGTGCTTGATTGAGGCAATATACAGGGTATTCTGGATGGAAAATCTCAATTTTATATGCTGTAATGATGTATAGTGAATGAATGTAAATAAATAAATTTAAATTAAAAAATTTTAAAAAAAAGAAAACCAGGCACGCCTCTAGGCACTTCATGCATGTTGTCTCAGAAGATCAGGGGTACAGTGCCAGCCTCATTCCCATGTCTGACCCTGGCTTACTTAGTTTCATGAACCTTGAGCTACTTTATCTCTAACAGATAGGCAGTATCTTCCGTGCCTAACTTTTATGATCATCATTAGGAGTTCAATGAGAAAACACAAATGAAAATCCATGTATAACTATGAATGCATTAAATGAGTTTATCTTCTTACTATTAACTAAGGAGTTTCTAAAAAAGCTTCTATTTAGTTAGGATTTAGTGTTTAAAACTACAAACTCCTATTCCCAAAGGGAAATGCCCAAATCCAGTTGCCATGATTGTGATATTAGTTCTTCAAGCTAAGTGTCACTGGTTTTATTGTTTACTCTCTGATACAGAATTCTTTGAAAGTTTTGTAAATTCTGTCTCTTCATAGAAAGATCATGAACTTTTTAAATTCTGTCTCTTCATAGAAAGATCATGAAATGTGGAAAGGAGATGTGTGAGCTTCCTAATCATTGATGCATTTGAGGTTAGTGCTCCCATGTGAAGGCAGAAGTACACCATAAATTAAGCATTTTGGAGATAAGTAATACGAAAGGTGATTATTTGCAAAATGCATAATGCACTATCACTTTAAAGCTTGGAAAATGTTTAGAGACTAAATAGATAATGACCAATGAATATTAATAAGGCTTGTGACTATTTAAATAAGCTGTCCATCCACTCAATATATCTCATGTTTTTTAAATCAGTTTGCATTATGTTAATATCTTGATCACCAGTCACACAGGATACAGATGACTTACATGATTCTCGCATTCTCAACCTTTAGTGAAAACTTCAATATTTCAAATATACAGAGCCTTTCAAACAATTATTTAGTTTGCCATCTCATCAGTCTCATGTCTGCACAAAAGCTTTGTAGTTCTCTTCTATGATATTTCTTATACATAATATGCATAAACGATAAACTCAGTTGAGAGTAATAAACCTATGTGGACTGTACTATTATATTTATAATATACAAATAACATACCTCAGTGGTTACTGAAGCATTTGCTGCCCCTCTTGAATTTGTATTACTAAAATATCATTGAAATTCATTTGTGTCTTACTTCTTTTTCCCTGTGTGGTTAAATAACTGTAGCAATCATTTGATGAGTTTTAGTTCACAGCTTTTCAAAATTTTTTTGTTGGTTTGTTTTTTTGTAAGGGTTCCATTAGAACTAACTACTCTACCAGATGATGGTTCTTTGCTTTCATAATAGATGCAACAGATACAATGTCCTGTCCTCACCTCATAATGAGAGAATGTTATGAAAATAAAAGGGCAAAGTGTATGGCTGATTGTATATTGTGATGAAGTGATATGCCTATCGCTCCATGAATTTTGAGTGTTCAGTGATCAGGGTTGCTCTATCTTCAGATAAAATCTAGACAGTACAGCCCATAGATGAATATCCAGCTACATAGAAGAATCTCATGTCATTTTGGTACACAGGTGTTTTTTACTCAATTGTTTGGCACAATTTATTTGAGAAGTTCTCTTCAAAGTGTTGATTAACCCATTATCTGCCAATTTATTGATTCTACTGTTTGTCATTAATTTATTGGGTTGTTGGAAAAGTTATGATGCATTTTTCCATAGAAAAAATATGTCATGAGTTTTCCAACAAGCAAATACATTGATATTTTAGTGACTGTGTTTTGAATTTATAAAAGGATCATGGAGCAGCAGGTGGCCTGGTTGTTAAGGCACTGGTTCTTATGCGACCAACTCTGTAGTTCCAGTCGAGGAGCAAGCAGCTAGAAAACAGATTAGGTGTGTGTGCCCAAAATCCCAAGATGAGAATGGAAGAGAAAAGATTACAGTGTGGCCATCCCCATGGGAGGTGATTTATGACTTTCCCTCTCTTTCTTTCTCTCTCTGATGAGTGAATGTATTCTATAGAAAAAACTCTGGGAAAAAAATTTTTTTTAAGTTCATCATTTTTATAACTAAATCAATCTTTATGATTGTTGTCAAGACCAAGTTATTCTGCTCCAACATTATAATGATTCCCTGAGCTTTTCTTTCCATCCTTGAAGCAGTATGACATCAACCACCTGTCATCCAGGAAGGACAGAAATCTATTATTGGGGCCAGCAAGTAGTGTGGTGGTTAAGGTGCTGGACTCCTACATGGGTAGCGACGGTTCAAGTCCCATACCTGGTGTTTTGCTTTCTCTCTCTCTCTCTCTCTCTCTCTCTTTACATGCTCAAATTAAAAAATAGTAGTACATAAAATTAAATAAAAATAATTCTAAAAAAAAATCTTGTCATTATTTCATTATGACAGATCAACATCTGTCTCATCTGTCCACCTCTCACCCTTAACCACTTTGGGTATTTTATTGTTTTTGTTCTTTGAGAGAGATTTTCACTATAGGGTATGTGTGCTCACCAGAAAGACAGAGACAGAAAGTGAGAAATAACCCCCCACGGGAGATGATCATGTTATGATCCCTTCTCCTTCATTCTCCTCTCAGGACTTTGGGCATGCATGCACACGTGCCTGGTGTGGATTTCAAGCTGCCGGGTCTAGGACTTGAACCATGGTTGACTACATGGGAATCCAGCACCTTAATCACTACACTGCCTGCTGGCCCCCATACTTTAGGTAGTTTTTAAACAATAATTTCCTGATAAAAGCCATAGCAGCAGGCATAGTGAGAGAACATGCATGTCAATCCGTATACATTCCTAAAAGATGTGAACCCAGGTGAGGAATTCAAATGAAATAACTTCCTACTTACCTTCAAACATTACTTTTGATCACAAGCATAATAATATTTTGACAAGTAAAACCTGTTGTATAGGCATATGGATATGCATATGTCCTTCTAGGTCAAATTGGCCCAAGTTACCAGTGTATTCTGTACTAACACCACTTTTTACCACAATTTTCATCAGTTTAAAATTTTCACTATTTTTTTAAATAAATATCTACTTATCATTATTTTCTAGGGAAAACTTCCCACAAACTTGGCTCCTAGCAACTTAATCCCAAGGACTGCCATATTATGCAAGATTTAACACCATTTATATGTGTCATTAGAGAGAGCTGTCTACATTATAAAGACACATTGGCAGTACCTACCATCCTAAGAGTCAAAAAATAACTAAATAAAATTTGCCTTAATATTTTCTATGACACCAACTTTTAAAAAGGAGTATCCTTGACTGTTAAAAGTCAGTGCTAGTTTGGACATTTCAATACCTCTTTTGAAATATAAGTGGAAATAAAATTAGTACCCAAAGGAATACATAATGATAATGCATCCTCACTTTTCACACTCTTCATTTTGAAATAATAGTAGACTTACAGAAATGTTACAAAAATAGGAGAGGGAGTTCCTATATCATTCATCCAGATTCCCCCAAAGTCAAGAATTTACATGCCATACGCAGCACTGTTATCGAAACCACAAACTATACAATGGTGCAATGGTACAACACTCTTAACTAAGCTAGAAAGCTTATTTTTTAAGGATGAAATATTTAAGGAGAGGGAATTCTGATTTTTAGTTGCTAGCGAGTGCATGCATTCACGAGAGAGAGAGAGAGAGAGAGAGAGAGAGAGAGATAAAGCACCCTTCAGTGAGGCGCGGTTCTGCCACAATCCTTTTTTACCCCATTTCTCCATCCTGTCAGGATTTAATTTTTCAAACTGCCAGACCTGGGATTCATATTGAAGTTGATTATGTGGATCTAGCCTCCTGTGCAGTGTTTAACCTTTGGACTGTGAGGCTGGTCCACTATAGACCTTATTTGAATATCACCTCTTTCACTGCAATGTCCATTTTCTGCTCTGACATTTACTCATCAAGTGTTCTTACTCTCTTCCAACCTATGCACACAAATGCATCCAGCCTGAGTTTTAAGCCACTGGGTCTGGGACTTGAACCAAGGTAGAATACATGGGAGTTCAGCGACATAACCATTATACCATCTGCTGGTGACCAGATCATGTAAGTTTTAAACATTAGGGGAATCTAGTTGAAGGATACACTGAGGTTCTAGATATTCTTTTTGCAATTATTCTGTAAGTCCAAAATTTAAAAAATAAAGTATTTCTATTCTTTTTTAAAAACTTTATTTATTTTAATTTGATGAGAGAGGGACAGAGTGAAAGAAAGAGAGAAAAAGGGAAAGTGAGAAAGCAGGCTGCTAGGTCTGGGACTCAAACCACGGTCAACCACATGGGAATCAATCACCCTTAATCATCATGCCACCTGCTCACCCCAAAAATGAACTATTTTTAAAAGTTATCATTTTTATACTTACACATTCATCTCCTGACCTGAGAAAATAGAAGGGAACTTCAAAACGTTTATGGAAAAATACAATTAAAGTAGTTTACTTTGCAGCCAAAAATAATGTGAAATCCATGCATGATTTTTCATAATATGCATTTTCATGAACTTTTTTGAAGACCCCCCCCTTACACAGTGGGGTGTCATTTTTATTTCATTTTTTTTTCTTTCTCCTTTTTTAAAAAAGGGACTTTGGGTATGGTAATTAGAAAACTCTGAAATCCATGCAATGGCTGATCTTTGGGCTGACCCGAAAAGATTAATTGAGTCAGATAATGAAATCCTCAGAAAAAAAAAGTTAATACCCACAAATAGCACTTCACAAATTTGGCAAATCAAGAATTTTAGATGTAGAAGGAAGAGGATTCCGTTCAAAACGTTTAGCATTTACACATGAAGAAACTGTAGATCCATTAAGTGAGAGTCTCTTGCTCAAATTCACATATGCAGTTATCAAAAGAGCCTAATGACTCCAGTGTTTTTCTAATCATTTAGTTTTTTTTTTCCCCATGGAGAACAAGGAAATAGAATAAACAATTGAGCTATTGTTTTAGTAAACCAAAAGCATACACCTCTTATCCCTGACTGACTTGACTTTGGGATGCACTGCTGAGAACTTCTATGATTCTGCTTCACTTTCTGTACGTAAAAGTGAGGGCTGTTTACCTTTCTTGACCCCTTTCTCTTGTATCATTTCATGATTGTTTCAATTGAAACTAAAAATTACGGTCTCTGTAAATTTATTTATTTGTTTAGTTTTTAGAGTGTTTATGCGCCCGCCAGAGATAAAGAGATAGAGACAGTGATAGGGAAAGTGTAAAATCACCTCCCAGGGAGGATGGCCACAGCACAATCCCTTCTCCATTATCCTCCCGGGATCTTGGGTAGCATGTACTCAGCATGATTTTCAAGCCAGTGGGTCCGGGACTCAAATCACAGTCACCCATGTGGGAGGCCAGTAATGCCATCTGCTGACCCCAATTTATTTATCTATTTTTGTTTTTAATTATTTATTTTACATACATTCACTGTATATCATTATAGCATACAAATGAATTTTCCCCTCCATTATACACTATACATTATTGTATATTGACACAATCCAAGATATTACTGTACATATTATCTTGAACATTTTGTGTTTCTTATATGTCTTCTTTCTTTCTTTCTTTTGTCCCCTTGATTTCCTCCTTCTCACCCTCCACCATTTCCCACCCTCCTCCCACACCTTTCTCTGGTATCTATAGTTGCTCTCCTTGCCTCCAGTATTTTCGTTTCTCCCGTAGAATGCAGACATCTGATTTATATTAAGGAGGTACATATAATGCCTCTTTTTCATAGCTTGCTTGCTTCACTTAGTAGTAAACCTTCCATGTTTGTCCACTATCTATCAAATATTTGGGTCTTTTTTATGGTTCAGTAGTATTCCTTAGTGTATATGTGCCACACTTTTTCAATCCGTTTGTCTGTGTGGGTCAAAGATCTAAATGTAAGACCTCAAACTCTAAAATTACTGGCAGGGAACAACTTGTAGACATCAGAGTAGTGAAAGACTTCTTAAATAAGACCCTAAAGCACAAGCAACACTCAAAAGTATACAAGTGGGATTGTTAGGTTAAGAATATTCTGCACAACAAAAGAAACAATAATTAGAGTGAATCGACAACCCTCAGAATATATTTGTAAACTATGTCTCAAATAAGGGACTGATAACCAGAATATACAGGGAACTCAAGCACCTAACCTGGGGAAAAAAAAAAAAAGGAGAATGATCAATCCTTTTAATGTAGTGACAATCATTTGGACAATTAATTTTGAAAAGAAGGAGGAAAAGAATCAGAGTGGTTTAATTCTTAAAAAGTTACCTAACCTTATGATACTAAGCTTAGTTTAGTTGTGTAGTGTTGGAACACTAAGCTGCTTCCTTGTCCTTTGTCCACCCTTTCCCCCAAACACTGTGTTGGTGAATTAGGTAGCCTGAATTGGGGACTATCATTGTAACTGTCGGTCACGTACTTCTTTACTTTATAAGACTCTTAGATATCTGGTTATGTTATTATACTATTAGTACAGTGCCCTGGCCAGCTAGTCACAAGTCAGTTTAGAACTATAGATTTAGAACTAAATAGATAAATAAATAAATCGTAATAACAGTTCATTTTTCTTATGGGTCAAACTTTTTTTTTTATAAAAACAACTTGAAATCTAACCCAGCGCATTTAAAATTTTGTTTTATGGGATCATAACTCAAGATAATTTCTCTCTACATTTCACAGCCAAGTTGCAATGGAGCATTTGATGACAAAAGACTTGGGATAGTGTCAAGGATATATTCTCTGTCCGTAATTCAATGACATCATTAAGATTGATCCTTTGCCACAGCAACCTCTTTAAGTAGCAGAGATTTGAGAATCAGATTTGAGAACTGTCTTTGTCAACTTTTTGGTTTGTAAGTAACTCTGACATGTTAGTAAAAGATATACCTGATTCTACTCAGTCATTAAATAATTCCTTTCATATAGCATAGCTGTACAAAGTCATTGCAAATACTGTCTTTTTCTCTATATCAGCTTTTCATGAAATATGGATACAAGGTCCTTCTGTGCATCTGGAAATAGCAATTAATTATTCTGGGAACACGACTTTGTTCATTGAACACTGTTTACTTAACTTCTCTTTTCATTCTTACAGATGTGTTTTCTGCTTTTACCTTCCCTGAGATAACCCTGTTTTCCTTTATCTCAGTGTGTCACTTTATCCTTGACTTATAGGTTATTTATTCCAGAAAAATCTTATCCATCTGTTCTTTTCTCATTGTCTTTAAATATTTTCATTTTCTTCTATTTTTCATCCATTGTGTAAACAGTTGCAGTTTCTTAAGTTTGTGCTTTCATTGTTGCTATCTAGTGCAGATTTGCAATCCTGCTTGTGATTTCAGTGTTGTTATTTCTGTGCCTTTTACTTCTCACCCCAGGGTTAAGTTTTACTACCAGATGTAATTAGAAGTTTAACTCCTGATTTTTGCTGTCATTCTTGATATTTCTCTCTTAAAAGCTAGTAAATAATTGTATTCATCCTCCAGCCTTTTGATTTTTAAATGATCTCCACTATTTGAACTTTACCATGTTATCTCTAGAGATGGAGGAAATAATTTTTCAGCATTTTGTTTATGATGAGTTTGGGTCATTTTGCTTAGTGTCGTGTCTAATCTATTATTTAAGTAGATATGGCTATAGGATCAATTAAGTAAAAACTGTTTTGTAACTATGACTCGGTCAAAGACACTTAACTGTATGCTTTAAACTGAATTACTTTCCAACATAAATGGTCACTTTCTTTTCTGTCAAAGCTCAAACTTTTATTTACCCACTGGAAACTGGTAGAAAAGAAAACGAGCCTTTGCTTCTACCCATATTCTTATGGATTATACAAGGGAGAGTGAAGGCAGTTTCCTTTCTGTGAAAACTATCAATAACTTTGCAAATAGAGAGTCACATTCAGTTGAATTGTCACATCTGAATTGTCACATTCAAATGCTGAATGTGACAAATCACCAAAACCAAGATACTATGTGTCAGCCATGATTTGCTAGCTAACGAACGACATAGTAGTAATGTTCTAATTTCTGTCTAGGGATGCAGAAATACAAACAGAAAACCTTTTCTTCTGTGACTACCAACTCTACTTATGGGATCAGCAGATCGCATAATGGTTACATCACTGGACTCTCACAGGGCCAATCACGTATCGAGTCCCAGACCTGGCAGCTTGAAACTCATGTGGGGTACATGTGCATGTGTGCCCTAAATCCTGAGAAGAGACTGGAGGAGAAGGAATTGTGGCATGGCCATTTCCCCAGGGGGAGATTTCTTGCTGTATTTCTCTCTGTCTCGTTCTGTTTCTCTGGCAAGCTCATGTACCCTATAGCAAAAAACACTCTAAAAAGAAAAAAAAAAAAAGAAAGAAAATTCAAACAAACAAACAAAAAACCTCTACTCTTGAGGCTTGGCAGGTGGCTTGGTGGTTAAGGTACTGGACTCCTTCATCCCCAACACTGATTCAAGTCCCGGACCTGGAGGCTTGCTTCCTTACTCCCACACCCTCCCCATCTCTCTCTGGTCAATTAAAAAAAAAAGACAATTAAAAAAATGAAATAAAAATAATTATTTTTAAAAAACTCTATACATGTAGTACAGAAGAGACAACATCTATAATCTCCTACTTAGTTTTAAATACTTTTTGGAGACCACATTTTTTAAGGTCATATTGCTTTCAAATGACATTGTCACATTGTTTAAAAATTTTGTTCATCTTCCCCTTTGTGAATGATAGTAACACTGAAGTAACAATTTGAAGATTTTAAATATCTCCCTGAACACTGTGTTCTTGTTTTAAACATTTGACAAATACTTATCCCAGAAGTTGAAGTTGTTTTTTTCTGTTAAGTTATGCTTATCACATACTACACTTTAAGAACTTACATTTTCCTCCAGTTTTTATAGAAATAAAATCTCTATGGTTTCTGCAATTTCGTGGTTATTTAAGTTTTTTTATTAGGCACGAAAGCATTCTACACAGAAACAAATTAAATCTTAACTTTGATGTAACTGAAAAGTGTTAAGACCATGGCCGTCTTTATTCTTTCAGTACCCTAACTGGAGGAAGGATTTCCCTCCAGAATACTGTCTTATTTTTCATAGGACCCTGAGTAATAGTCCTAAGAAAAGTGTTGGCCTTCTGCAACCTATAAATGTAAGCATTGGAATATTTGGAATGCAACATGGTATCAGCAAGTGGCATAAACATAGAAAATGCTGCCTTATAGTAACAGCTCTAACAAGGACTCCTTGTGTGGCCTTGAGCAAGCTATGGGAATCCTTCTACTCTGTTTCTGTTCATGCAAGAGCAAGCAACTCACTCAATTTGCAGGACTGTTGTTTGTGCTTTACTACAAGGATTTATATAAATGTCAGGGATTATTTAATGCTGAAATTTCTGTTAACTCCATCAATAGTTCTGTATACATTCAACTTCCCAGAGAAATGATTCATCAAACTAACATTTATTAAAACCTATTACTTGTTAGGTACTGTTCTCAGTACAATACAAAATGCCAAGTTGTGGAAGATGTGGTTCGTGCCTCACCTCCTAGTATAAGGTTTGCTTCTGTTATTTGCCATTAGCAGGTAAAAACTTACAGACAAAAGACTCTTGAGAGGAAGACCAGGGACTAGGATTACGTCTAGCTGTAGTGGTTAAAGATACTAAATGAAGGTATTCTTTGAAGAAGGGATAGTAAGACATTCCAGGCAGAGGAGATAACATAAGTACAGACAGAAGAGGAAACTGATGTGTTTGGGGAGTTCAGTGTTAAGTCAGACTGGTGGAAGCATAGAACTTGAATTGCAGAAGAACTGTCTTAACAATCAGTGAAAATTTTAGACTATTTTGTCGCTCTGAGTTGTTTTTATTTTGCTTTGTTTTGTTTTGTTGGGAGCCAACAGGTGACATGGTGGTTGGGGTGCTGGACTCCCACATGGCCAACCACAGTTTGGGTCCTGACCTTAAAGCTTGTTTTCTCATTTGCCCTTTCTCTCTCTCTCTCTCTCTGATCAAATTAAAGAAAAAAAAATAGTGAATTAAATAAATAATTTTTTAAAGAGAGAGGAGAGAGAGAGAGAGATTTCTTCTTTAAGGCAAGTGTGCTCACCAGAGAGACAGAAAGTGAGAAATTATACCCCCCTCCCCCAGTGGGGATGGCCACACTGCAATCCCTTCTTCTCCTTTATCCTCTCGGGATTTTGGGATGCATGCACACTCACTCAGCATGAGTTTTAAGCCACTGGGTCCGGGACTTGAACTGCAGTTGACTACATGGGATTCCAGTGACATAACCATTAGACCATCTGCTGGGCCCAGTAACTCTGGATTTTTTTTTTTTTGAGAGGTTTTCACTATAGGGTGTGGGCGCTCGCCAGACAGACAGAGACAGAGAGACAGAAAGCGAGAAATCACCCCCCAGGGATGATGGTCACGACTCAATCCCTTCTCCTCCATTCTCCTCTCGGGATCTTGGGCACACACGCACACGCGCCCGGCGTGAGTTTTAAGCCACCAGGTCTGGGACGCGAACCACAGTTGACTACATGGGAGTCCAGCGACATAGCCATTACACTAACTGCTGGTTCCCAAGTAGCTCTGAATTTTTAAGCAGAGGAATGACACCATCAGCCTATGCAAGAAAACCAGTAGAACAAGAGACTAGCAAGAGGGAGTAACTCTTGGAAACTTGTTTAAATTTTGAAGGTGAGACATAATGAGGATTTGAATTGAGTTGTGGCAGTGGGAAGGGAAAGTCAGTGATAGCGTTAAGGTGTAGGTGAAGCCAATATGATTAAGAAGAGTTGACATTCTAGAGCCTACTGCTGTTGTGCTCTGCTTAACACCGGAGTTCGTTGATGTTTAAATGAAGATTAATCATATCTATTGTTTTACACTAGGTATTCTCATTCATCAGCATATCTTCTGCCTAGCTCATATTAGAACTTTGAAAATATTTGTTGAATGAAACATGAGATTGTTAAATTATTTTGATAAAGGGAGAACAAATGTGAGTTCGACTGAGAGGTACCCAGTGACCTTTACATCTTTCCATATCCAGTTTGATTTTCATTTAAATATGGATTAAATTTGTATGCACACATGTGCCAACTGTCCTCAGTGAAATACATTTTAGCCTACAGATTGTTGAGTTTTGCAAATTTAATTCCCTTCTTTAGCATGATAGAAATGTTCTTTAGCCAGATATGGTTGGATACTCTTGAAATGTTGGATTTTGAGTCATTAACTTTATGTATAGATTTTTAAATTTTACTAAGTGGCCACTGTTAAAATATTATTTTAAAACAAGTAGTGTGATAAAATACACAAGTAGTTTTTGTCTGGAAATGTTTGGAGTTGAATTTTACAGCAGATGAGTAGCTGGCAAATCAGGGTATTCTTGGAAGCATGATTAGTGCTAATAAGGCCATTCTGGTGACCAGCAGGTGGCATGGTGGTTAAGGTGCTTGGCTCCAACATGGACAGCCACGACTCAAGTTCCAGACCTGGTGGCTTGCTTTCTCTCTCTCTCTCTATCTCTCTTTCTCTCTCTGGAGTGTACATGCACTATAGCAAATTAAAAGAAAATAGTAAATAAACTTAAATAATTATTTAAAAAATAAGGTCATTCTGAGTCAAGCCCAAGGTGATAATCTGCAGAAAAAGGTTTTCTGAAAATGGCAACTACCTAATCCAATAAAAATTGTTTCAAGTTTAATTTAAATATAATTAAAATTGTTCTAAAAACACAGTGATATTTTGAAAGTCCACAGAATTTGAGTGTAGAAAGGTAAAGAAAAATTTTGATAGAACCCATTCATTGACACTTTTGAATAAAAAAAAATAAAACTCAGTTACTGAAATTTACATTAAGCCATTTCCTTTTAAAGAAGTGGAAATCTCAAGATGAAATTTTAAGAAAGGATCTCTAGGTTTATGAGCTATAATTTGGAATTTGTGATGTCAACCCAAACTCTTCTATCTTCTCTAGCTTCATCTCCATTACTGGACAATAGTTGCTGGTTTTCAGAATAGATGATCCTGGGGTCTTGGTGCAGTCCTCAGTAACTAAGATATGATTCACGTTCAAGTAATTGACTCTAGTTTCAAAAATGGGAAAGGTACCTGGAATGTTTCAGAAAAAGTTTCAACCAAAAAAGAAACCTAAAATGAGTTTAAGTATTTAGCATTTAACTAGCACCAATGTTTGACAGTGATTTCCATAATTATGACTTACATATGCAAACGGACAATCAAGCGTAAAGCAGAACCAAGACTCTCCCTTTTTCAAAATTCACATTTATTCTTTTTTTGTAATGATAAAAACATATTTTTCTCCCAATTTTCCTACTCTCCCGCTAGAGAAACACAAGAAAAAATGACATTGCTTCTGAGACTGAGATTGTTGAGAGAGAGAGAGAGAGAGAATGAGAATGAATGACAGTGAAAAAAGAGAAGGAAAAATTAGGAGACATCTATTAGTAAAAGCTTTTCATTCCATAATTCTTCAGTTCCAATAATAATGTCTTGGAAATAAAACCACAATGAAAGTGTAATGAATAAAATAATATTCTAATAAAAGGGGGATAAAAATGAGAATCCCGCCAAGAAAAGAGAATTATTTGTGCCATTTTTATTACACATTCTCTTTGATAAATTCTGCTTTGGGAGCCAGCAGCTGGCATGGTGGAGAAGGTGCTAGACTCCCACACGGCTGACCACAGTTCGAGTACTGGACCCAGAGGCTTGAAAATCACACCTGGCACATGTGCATGTATGTCAAAAATCTCAAGCAGAGAATGGAGAAGAAGGGATTGCAGTATGGCCATGACTTCATGGGGGATGATTTCTCACTTTCCCTCTCTCTGTCTCTCTATCTCTCTCTGGTGAGTGCATGTGCCCTATGGAAAAAAATCTTTTAAAAAATTCTACTTTCTTGAAGCAAACATAAAGAACGGTCATTATGGTTCTGAGATGTCTCTTTCTCCCCATCCAATAATGCTCCTCCTCTCCAGACACAGTGGTGTAGTGGTAACTTAATTTTCTGGAATGCTGAAGCCACATGGGAAGGTCCAAGGTTCACATCCTGAGATCTCCCTGTATCTGCCAAGCACACACACTCATGCCTGTGATCCTAGCTGGCTGAGGCTCTGGATGGATTGTGGTATGAAGACCCTGTTGGGGGTGCCCCTCTATCTCTGTCTCTCAAGGAAGAAATAAATAATTTTTAAAAATTTCTTATTCCTCCTCTTTCTCAACAGTAACACTAAACTTACATCCCTGGTTACCCTTGATTTACCCCCCCATTGTTCATAACCTCCAAACAGGTGTCCTGTCCTAGCTCTCCTCCCCTATTCGTCTGCACACCTCTGCCATTGCGGGGGGATAGAAGATATATAACTCCTTGTGTGTAGGTTCTATGGCATAGTCTTTGTTTCTTTTACGGTGTCACAGTGTCCAGCATAGAGTTTATTACATGAGAGATGCTCATTAAACAGTGTACTATCTTTTATCAGGCAGCAAGAATAATATAATTTTTAAAAGAATAATTTATTTAACCTTATTTGTTTACTTATTTATTTTTAATTTGACCAAAGAGGGACAGAGTGAGAGAGAAAGTGAGAGGGAAAGTGAGAAACGAAGCTTCCAGGTCTGGGATTTGAACTGCAGTCGCCTTTAACCATCATGCCACCTGCCAGCCCCCAATAATAATACAATATAATACACTTGCCTATTTACTATGGTTTCCAGAAAGTTCATGGTTCTATGTTAGGTCCAGTTGCAGCTATTACCTTAGTCTCAATTTTTGAAGTTTTTGATGTAATTATTTTCTAATCTCACCTTCTCCATTATACTAGTCTTGCTCTTTAGACTTACTATAATGATCTTACTGGAAGAATAACTTTCCTATAAGTCATTACCAAGCATTTTGGGAAGAATATAGTTGTATAGTAAGAGGGCCAGGGAAGAGGCTAGTTCTGTCTGCATGTTTTACTTGTAGTTTGTTAAACTATCTTAGTATTTCTCATTTAAGCATGTTAATATATTTTTGGACATTCCAGTATAGGAATCTGGGTGCCTCAATTTAAAGTAGGTTTCCCGTGATGCTCAAAAGTAAGCTAAGTGCAGTTGAGGCTACTCTTAATACAGAAAGGAAAGAGGAACACATACTCAGAACTTTTTAGGCAGGTGTTTATCTTTTTCACCATGAACTGTGGAAAGTGTTGTATGGAATGTATTTTTTCCTTAGTTTCTTACTGCAGGGTGCAACTAATGGCCTTTGGATTCAGTGCTTGCTTTGAGATTGATTTAGCTATTGATTATCCAATGCTGAAATGCTGTGGTAAGCCCTGGGTTGTTGGCTGTTTGCTTATTTGATGAGAAAAGGATTTTCCTCCTTTTATCTTACCTTCTTCCAGGTATCTGTTTTTAGGGGGAGGGGAGAGGAGCAGGTGGCAGGAGGGATAAGGAGAAGGGGCAATGCTTTCAAATGACTGAGGTTTGCTGTGGTCAAGTAAAGGTATGAATGTATTTGGAGAGCTGAGGAGAATTTCTTAGGAAACTCTATTTGCTTAAATTGAGGATTATAGCAAACATTTAGAAAAACACTTTGGAGAAGTTTGTAGAGCAAATGTAGCAATGTGTAATACAAAGTTCTCATATACTTACAATGATTATTGAAAGCTCTACTTTACAGACAGAAAATGAGTGTGTTTCCTACCAGCAGAAGAATAGATTTTGAGAAGCCTAATCTTTCTTTTTGTGACCTCAGCAGGCCTCCTTTCACCTGACTGCTAACCTCATTTCTGATGTTGGAGATGTGTGATTAAGATGTTTAAGACTCTCGAATATGACCTTTTAGAAACTGAATTATCAGTAACATAAGAAAATGCTTAATTGGTCTGATAAGTATTTCATGATAGGTAAAGTCTTTTTACAAGCAAAATGAGAAATAGTGATTGACTGTTTTAAATAATAATAATAATGATGATTGGAAAAAACATAGAAAAGATATTGAATGATGAAGTGGGGAGATTAATGTCTCTGTATTGACTGACTTGCATGGCATTCCCTTTTGAAAAAGCAATGTAATACACTGTAAAGTTACATGTAATCTAATGTAATATAAAGAAGATTATGATGATGATAAAAATAATAAATAATTTTAGAATTCAAGGCAAAAAAAAAAGAAAATGTTTAGTAAATAGCTAAGGAAAATAGGACAGTATTTCTTTAGATATGTGATGGGCAGATGAGCAATCCCAACTTTACCTGGGCACATGTCAAACAGAAACTCTCAGGTCCCTTCCCACACATAGTGAATCAGAAACTTGGGGTAGACCTGGAAGGCTGTGCTTCAAGAAATTGTTCTGATGATTCTGACATTAACGTGTGAGAGCCATTGACTTAGAAAACATTGTATAGATCAGGAAGGTGCCGATTAAGGGTGATGTTCCAAAGCTTGTGAATTTGTAGCACTCAGTATTGTTTCCCCCGTGCTTCTTCCTTCCTCCCACCTACTCAAGTGGCCTTTTTCTTGAGTTATCATTTGTTTTCAGGTCTGGCAAAATGAAATGGTATCTGCTCTAGGAGACTGACATATCTTTGGGAAGACTTATATTTCTCCACACCAGGAACATTGCTGTTTGTTTATTAGCCAAGAAAAGAATTGCACAAAAGATAGCATTTAGTTCTGTTTAACCTGACATTTCTCAAAGTACTTTGACCACAGAAGCCCATTTTTGTGGAACATATAGAAACTTCTCGTGGACTATTACATGACAGGTGACAGGACAAGATTCATGGTGGTGTCTGAACGTGTGAAACAAAAAATAAATATTAATAAAATTATTTCAGTTATTTGTCTATTATAACCCTTTGAAAAGATTGGCGACTTTTTTTTTTTTTGTACAACAGAAGCCCTATTGTAGGTATTTCTATTACAGCTGTCACAAATAGACCTTTAAAATTTCAGAGGCAGCAAGGGTGAGGACAAAAAGGGTATATATGTGTAAAAATAGGCTTCCAGTGATACTCAAAAGTCAATTAAGTACAGCCAAGGCTACTCTTAATACTGAAATAGTAACAAGTATATAATACTTAAATAATGTTTAAACGTGTTTCACATTCATGAGTTAATCTTGTCTTTCTGTTGAGATGAAAAAATAGAAAAATGAAAAATTAGCTTAACATTTATAAGCCGTTTTATAATGAGATTCAATTTTATTATTTTACCAATTTATATAAATAGAAATTTTAATTGATTTTCTATAATTAAGTAATTAGTATTTTTTTTTTTTTTTTGGAGAGGTTTTTGCTATAGGACGCATGCACTCGCCAGACAGACAGAGATAAAGAAAGCGAGGCCACGCCGCAATTCCTTCTCCTCCATTCTCCTCTCGGGATCTTGGGCACACACGCACATGTGCCTGGCATGAGTTTTAAGCCACTGGGTTCGGGATGTGAACCACGGTCGACTACGTGGGAGTCCAGCGACATAGCCCATTATGCTAACTGCTGGTCCCAATTAATTAGTATTTTAAGCACCATTAGCATCTTCTCTTACTTTGTTCTTTTGTTTGTTTTGCTTTACCATTGTAATTTATCAGGAAAAAAACAACTTGCCCAATATGTTTTATCATTTTAAAATGATAAAAATAAAATGTTATAAATAAAATATAACAGTAATCCTGGAAACGTTAAAATGAAAACAGTACCAACCAGAGAATGGGACGCTTCATGCCTTTTCACATAATAGAAATAACTTTGAATGTTTTATTCATTATGATTCTGAAGTATATCCTCGTTATACTAAATCTAAATGTAAGCAGTTTTTGATAGTGAAAGTGTCTCTTGACTACATAAACTCATCTTCTAAGTAGGCACTGGCTTATTGCCAATTGAAAAGAAAAAAGAGCAATAATTCTTTCCTCTTTTTAGCTTTTCGCAAGGATGAGATTCAAGTCTGGATCTGCTACTTTATCCTTTGCCCTTTCACCTACTACAGCACTAAACTGTGGGAGCAGTTCTGATAAGAGAAGTGTCCTCATTTTTTAAGCATTATATATAAGTTCCCTCCTTAAACAACATGGTTTGTATTATTCATTTAATCAGGAATTATTCATGTAATAATGCATTACCTCTTGTGGGTGGTAAAGAAATTTAAAGGTTATAATCTATCAGACTTTTAATACTTACTTCTCAGCAAATATGTTTTTTCTATCATAAGGAACTAATAAAAATAAATGTAGTATATTTTATATTCTAACTGGTTTTACTTCCAAAGTATAATACAATGTATTTTATTCTTTTGTTCTTTCAAAGTACCTATGAAGTATGTAGGGGAATTATTCCTAGAGAAGTTAATTCACAGAATTGGAAAATAATTTACCCATGATCTAAAAGTAATTAGAATCCAGGGCACTTGAATCTCAGCCTAGTACTCTCTAATAAAATTCTGCATGTATATTCAAATTTAAATTTATTCTTTCTTTGTCTAAGAACAAATATATTAGAAGTTGAAGTATGACTAGCCTGTGACCTGGTTCCAAACAGTTGATTCACCTAACAATGGATTTATTTGTTATTGGTATTATTTTCCCTATCATATTGTCTTTAAAATTATAAGTACACTTTTGGATGCTCAGTTGTCTAGTCACTTATTATAAGAGCCAGATTTCCTACTGTCATCAGCAAATGTCTATAACACTTTATTTTTCTAAAGCTGTGGGAAAACCAAAATGATAAATTTTAGAAGAGAATTGATATGTTGACATGGTGGGCATGCTTACATGATGTAGTCACATATTTATTTGTATTTGAAAATCTTTAATTTTATTTTTCAGAGTTTTGCTATAGGGCACGTGTGCTTGCCAGAGAGATAGAAACCGAGGCAAAAAGCAAGAAATCACCCCACGGGGGGGTGGGAAGGATGACCACGCCACAATCTCTTTTCCTCCATTCTCCTCTTGGGATTTTGGGCATGCATGGACATGCGCCCAGTGTGAGTTTTAAGGCACCAGGGCTGGGACTTGAACTGCAGTCACCTCCATGGGAGTCCAGGAACATAACCACTGCACCATCTGCTGGTCCCAAAAGTCTTTAATTTTTTTCAAGTTTCTTTCTTTCTTTTTTTCCTCTGTGAGTGAGAGTGAGCGAGACAGGCACTCCTAACAAGGTCTCCACACCATGATCCACTCTCTAGCCTCAGCCAGCCCCAGATCAGGTGTATGTATGTGTCCATGTGTTCAGTGAGGTCTCTGGAAGTAAACCTGGACCTCTCCTCAGAAGGGAGTCAGCCTCAAACAGTGGCGCACTGCTACTGTACTACCATCCAGCCCTGAAAATGTTTAGTTTTGTCCATAATGTTTATGTAGTCAAAAGGAAGTTAGTAATATAGAAGAGAAGTGAGTAAATGTAACTTTCTTTCATAGACCACATTCAAAACACTGTTAAGGTCAAACTCTAATTCCTAGGTCCACAAATCGTTACTTGTGCTTTACACTGTCTGAAAGTATACATACTCTACAGTTTATTTAAATAAAACCTCCACCAAAACTGACCTCTTGATGGAGTGGCATTTTGTTAGGTGGTGTGTATAGTTTACAGGAGGTCATACTTGCCTATGTTCTTAGGGGAATGAAATGCTTCAGCAGAACACTTTGTACCGTTTTGAGACAAGGTTGATTTTTTGGGGCCACCATTTGGAGATGCTCTCAGCTTTGGGATAGTGTTGAGCCTATAGCACTCAGACATTTGTTGTCTGAGTAGACCTGCTTCTGAACTGCACTACTGAGTTTTTAAAAGATTCTTCTTAGGGTCGTGGTAGTAGTCACTAAGTGCACAGACCAACTCTTCAGTTGAGCTCCACTTCCATCCGTTCTCTATGTCCACTGGGTATTGCTAGACTGTTACTTTCATCAGGTCATGGTCTTTTGTGCTTAAGCTCTCGTGGCCAAGCTCCTGATAATTTGATAGTGCTTTTTCTGAAGCAACTGGAAAAAAATGCTATTGTGCAAACCTTTTGCTAAAAAGTTGTATTAAAAGAGGATATGTTTAAAAAATTAGATTTTAAAATAATAAATAAATAATGATATATAGATGGTTTTTAAAAAAAGGGTATGTTTATACTAACTGTTCTGCCTTGGGGAGTATGAAAGATTACTTTTAGCATTTTGTTAGCTTGTCTTATTCATTTGCAAGTCACCCCAGATCCATAGGAACTTATGACACTTTCCATAGTTTTCTCTACTAAATAGTTTCTGGACACATCTACCACCTACTTGATGTACAATCTTTGTTATAATCTTAAAGGGAAAATAATGGTCCAGACAGCAGAAATATTTGAATCAGCTCATTCAATTTAGCACTGTCAAAGTATGACCAGACAGTAAAACGTCCTGTTAAATAGTGTGAGCTTTGGACCCAGAGCACCTAAGTTCAAATCCTACCCTTCTACTTGTTAGTTCTGTCCTCTTGGGCATGTTTCTTCACTTTTCCTTCCCTCAGTAGTGAAGAGTAAATGAAATAAGGCATACAAGGCACTTTGAACAATACCTGGCATGGTAAACGCACAATAAAATTAGTCATTAATATTCAGGTGAACATAGTATCAAAACATCCAAACCAGATCACAGCTGTCTATAAATTCCTTCCATGAGTTTTGTTCTTATGTCTATTTTCAAGATATTCATGGAAAATTATAACTTTACAGAGTCCTCAATCTGGTCTCTTAAATGTGTGCCAACAATCGTTGCAAACAAATAACATGAACTAAAACTGTACAATTATTCTTCAGCATACTTATAAATTGTCTGAAGTAGTTCACTTCCAAAGAGTTTTTTGACCTTATATAATACAGTTTAGTATATAAATAAAGTCAACATAAAACATGAAATCATGTAAAGCCAAAGAAATGCCCTGGTTATCTTCAGCAGAAAAATAGTGTAAAAGATAGACACAGTGACGTTTTATACCGCTTAGGTTATTTCACTGTATCCACTTTATTAAATATTTTGTAGAGTGGGCTTTGATTTACACGCATGAATGGACTTCAAATAATTTGTGGAAAATGGAATTAAAGTACAAGTTTATTTTTGTGCAAAAAAGTTGGAAAGCTATGCATATTTTTTTCATATTATGCATTTTCTATGAACTTTTAAAAAAGAATTATTCTATTTCATTTTATTTAATTATTATTTTAATTTGACCAGAGAGATACAGAGATAGAGAGAGAGGGAAAGTGAGAAAGCAAGCCTCCAGTTCCGGGACTCAAACTGCTGTCGACCATGTGGGATCTAGAACTTTAATCACCATGCCACCTGCTTGCCCCTCCTATGAACTTTTTGAAGACCCCTCATAGAAGAGACATAAATGGACCCATTATATTTGTACAAAGAGACATGTTTTATGATGTTATCCTAACTTTTTTTATCCTCTAATTTTATCCTGCTTTTCTGAAAAGGCACAGTGGAGTTACAGTAGATTTTTTTTTTCTCACCAAAATAAGGATTCAATTAATTAAAAGGCACTGGTCCAGTGACCCTAGAAACTATTTTGTAATAAAAATACAGGATGCACATTTTTAAAGACAATCACTTTCCTAGAAGTGTACCACTCTTCTAATAAGTCTTGTTCCAGCAGTTTAAGCAGACTTAGAAAGTACAATCGATGGATTTTAAAGGTAATTAATTAACTCTCTCTGCTCTTTGCTTTGCTTTATTTTTTTCACCTTGTTTTGGATTTGGAAGTCAGCCTCCTTAGGTAGTGGTCATATTTTACCTTCTTCTCTGTAAGAACATGAGAGTTATGGTTGAGGGACTGATTTACTTTAAAACAAAAATCTTCCCTTTATCACTTTACTTTTCTTTAAACTAATCCCATTTCTAGTTATATTGTTCATGGATGGCTTTATCTTTTAAATAAGGCGAACAGTTTCATCATTATCAAATATTAACTGCTCAGCCAAAGCAGAAAATGAGCTTAACGAGGTTGCTTGATTTACTAAGAGAATGGGAGAAGATAATTTAAATACACACACACACACACACACACACACACACACACACATACACACACACACACACATACATATTTATCAGCAGTTTCATGTAGAACTTTGTTGATTCTTTTCACATCCCTGAAAGTCATTTTGAATGAAACTTAATATACTGGGTAGATATTCAGGCCAGGCAGAATAGATCTTTATTTTTTAAAAGAGGGCATTTGTATCAATAAATTGCTTGCTTTCATGTCTTCAGAAAAAAAATAAAAACAGTAAATTGGCCTTGTTTTCAAATGCTTTTTAAGAAAATCACTTGGCTACAAATGCTACTTTAAGTACAGAGTACACTTGGAGTTTAGAGTTTTCTTTGGGGATTTATCTCATACTCTAAACTATCTACAGCTTTAAATAACGTTAGCTCAAAGGTTTCAATAAGACTTTTGATGATGAAATGTATACATTCCCTAACAAAATGTAGGCTTAGTTCTTGCCTCAAAGTATTTTACTGGCAGACAATGTCACCAAATAAAACTTTCTGCTTAAAAACTGCATTTTTGGTATTAATTTGATGGCAGGGTAGGAGTTTGAGAAATAAACTTATTTTAAAGTGGATACATTTGACTCTATTGGGTTTGAAACATGACTTAACACTTCTGAATTTAACAAAACCCTGTAAACAACCATTTTGGCACCATGCTTTTAAATGGCTTTATCTCAAAGACATGTGTTTAGAAAAAAAAAAAAAGACTGATTTTCATTTTTGTGGCCTCTAATTACAAACTGCAGAGGTGAATTGATAACTATATTTGCCTTTTCCATAACCTTTGGGTGGAGGATATGTGGCTGGGTATAGAAACAGAATTATTTAATTTATTCTTAGTAATACACTGAGCCTTGAAAAGATAAATTGTTTAAATCTGAACAATAATCAGTGCCTTTACTGCTCGTTATACATTTGTAAGATATTTTTCTAAATTAAATTCTTCTCTGAAACATTATTTTTACTTTGAGACAGGAAATTTAATTTTGCCAAGTGGAAGCCCAAAGGTTTAAGCTTAGTGCAAAACCGAAACCCTTAAGAACTGAGGGGATTGCCAAATACCTTCGTACTTCCCAAGTCTTAGTGTAGTGAAAACTCACTTGAGATCCTTAAGTCATGGAAAACTGAAAGTAACTGGCGTGGTTTCAAGGGACAGGAGTCACAGTGCAAGAGAGCTAGTTAAGACAGAAAAGCCTTCAAGATCTTTTTCAGAAGCTCCCTGACTGAAGCCTTTAAACAAAAGGAGAAAGCCACAGCAGCCATTTGGAAAGATGAGATGAAATTTTCAGCTTGGGAAAAGGAGAGTGGAGAGATGATTGTGGGATGTTACTTTGTAGCAACAATAGGGAGAATATCAATCTTGTTAGCTTCCAGGAGATCTAGTACAGGCAAAAATATCATTTCAACAGAAGATTCAGTTCTTTGGAATTCACCAATTTTTTTTCATTTAGGAGAAAAATTGAAATGACAGAGTGAAAGGAAACTAACTTGGCTTACAAAATGCCATACACATTGGTCTGAGCTTACATTTCTTTACCTGTAGGATGAGAACATTGGATTAGATCAGTATTTTAATAAGGATACACTGTGGAGAGATGTTAACAGACAAAAGATGAAAAAGGATTTTTCATGATTAAACAATGGTAGGAAAAATGGATTAACAAAAGTAAGCAGATTTCCTTACTATGGGATATAGGAGAACTTTTATTATGTTCTCATGTATTATTTGTCTCCAAGAGAGCAGTATGGTATGCCATTTCTTACAACCATTTGACCAGGAAATCCAGTTCTGAGGCCTTCTCTTGGAATAATGGTCCATGGTGTACTGTGGACTAAATGATTTCTAAGAACCTTTCTGGCTTTACTATTTAATGTTTATATGATAGGTCTATAAACATTTACGCTTCCTCAGCAAAGTGCTATTTCATTATTTCTGACCTTACAAAGTCTGAATTTTTGAGAATTCTAATGAAATAGTATAGATTCTTAATGAACAATTTCTGGACTGTTTCTTGTAATTGATTCCTACGTGGTCACAATTGCTATTTGTGTGATAAACAAATTCTATAATGGGGGCTATTATGGATTACCATTTCTCCTGAATATATTATTTGGATCATTAGAATTAACCATGCCCCTCTCTCTGTTAATGTGAGTAATCAAGGATTGATTGAAAAAGATATCTTGGCAAATCGTAGATATTCATCTGTGTGTTTTGAATATGTACCTGCATAAATCTTACATGTGCATATAGAAATATGATGTTAAGGGACCAGCAGCTGGCATAATGTCTATGTTGCTGGACTCCCATGTAGTCGACTGCAGTTCGAGTCCCAGACCCAGTGGCTTGAACTCACACTGAGCGCATGCGTGTGCATGCCTGCCCAAGATCCTGAGAGGAGAATGGAGGAGAAGGGATTGCAGAGTGGACATCCCCCCTGGGGGGTGA
>NW_006200185.1:362342-364353 GCF_000334495.1 Tupaia belangeri chinensis
AAAAAAAAAAAAAAAAAAAAAAAAAAACAAACAAAAAGCTCTCCAAAAAAAAAAAAAAAGAGAGAGAGAGAGAGAGAGAAAGAATTATGTTGCTAAGCAGTCATTCTTGGGCTTCAATGAATTATTTTTTGCTTGAATTTGATTCTTTCATAGACAGAACTGAAGGGAAAAAAGAATTTAAGCCACCTCTTACTGCTCCCAACCTGCACAAATAAAAACTTTACAAAACATAAAAACCCTTCTCTTCATATAATACTTTGTACGTTCAAAAAATTATATCAGTTTGGAGGGGTTTAAGCAGGTGTTGGTCACACACCGTGCCCCTCTTCATCTTAACCTTAAGGGGGAGCTCCAGTAGGCCTCAAGATCATTTACATACACAGTTGTGCTCTTGTGGGTGGGAAGGTGGATTGTGACAGGGTAGCAAGCTGTGTGAAGCCTTTGGTGGGTGGAGCTATGGAATAAAAAATTGCATTCTCCAACAGTCAACTTCCTTAAATCCCTTGCAGCTGGTCAGGTAAGCTGGGGCTGAGGGTGCCTCCTGCTTTACTCTGGGCAACTGAAGGCCTGGGTTGATTCTGTGGAGGGGGCTGCCTAGGACTTTAAGGTAATGGAATAAAATGGGTTTTTGAGGGTTTGACTTCCTATATACTCACTGGGGTAGGAGAACAGATAGGAGAAGGATTACCAGATAAAATAATATATGGGCATACTTATACTAAAAAAATATATATATGTGTATTTATTGTTTGTCTGAAACTGAAATGAAATTGGAATTCTTTTATTTGTATTTGATAAATATGACATCTCTCCATAGAATTCTAACCAGAAGCCCTCTTTGTTCAGGCTTCTAAATCATTGTAGTAGGTGACTGGATGGGGGTATCCAGAGAAAGGAGATGAGGGAATCTTAAGAGCAAGAGATTTGATTGTAGGCTAAAGAGAAACACCCCTTTGTGCCATTTCATAATGAAGCCTATATAGTGAGTAGCATTTGGAAGTTGAATAATTTTATGTGTTTTTATTTCTTGAAGTAACAAATTGATTGCCATCACTTTTTTTCTGTGTTTGATGACATTTTATGTTGCCAGCCACCTGCGCTAAAGACAGCTGTTATGAATACCTGGCATCAGGAATCTGACTTTGGGTAACTTGGTACCAACGTGCTTCATTGTTTTGGGGTTTTCATTTGATTCTTGTTGGCTTTGTAAACAGAGATGATGCATTCTTGCTTTGCTTTTTATTGACCAGACATTCAGTTGATATTTTTCTAAAGTGATTGAAGGTACTTGATTAGAGCAGGGGTGAAAAGTATGTGTGCAGGGTGTGGGGGAGAAGGAAGCATATTTGGGGTATTGACGTGATCAAGTTTGCTTTCATGGCAAATAGAAGCTAGAATTTTTTGTGTTATTTGTGCTTCAAAAACTTTCCAAAAATTTTCAAGCTCATGATTGTTTAAAAATAAGCATTAAGTGTAAATGAAGCCAAACATGGGTCATGAAGTAAAGCCGGGAACATTTTTCTTATAAGACAGTATATGCAGTAGTGATCCACAAGAAGGCCCCGCCCTCTGTGATTTTCCTAAAGCCATGTATTCCATGTTTGTCTAAGTGGCTTCAGGGAATTTAACTTGAAATTTGTTCAGAGAAGTTAGAGGAGGAGGTGGGGCAGTTGGCAAATGCAGTTTCTTCTAAGTTGACCATGGAAATGCAAGTCTCCCATCAGACAGGCGCAGGTGCTGATTAGATATGGATCTGCTACTCGTTCCTTTATTCAGCCAGTGGGCTCCTATATCCTGGGGGGTCTTGTGACCAAAAAGCCCGGGAATTAGACTACAATTTTGTATCAGTGTGCCTCATGGATTCACGCCACTTCTAGTTCAGTTGTACTGAGTAATCATGTAATAATCAGCAATAGTGGTCACATTCTTCAGAGTACATATTCATAGCAATTCCTCATCATATATATATACATATATATATATATATATATATATAAATTCATATATATAT
>NW_006200185.1:364389-369314 GCF_000334495.1 Tupaia belangeri chinensis
GCTCTCTTCTTGGAGGAAGAAGAAAGGACCCATGAAATGAAATAGCAAAAGAAGCAATTAGGCTTCTAAGGCAGACTTAGTGTTACGTTCTATAAAATGACTCTCACAGAGTTCAGCAAACTTGTATGGAATGGCTACTCTTCACCAGGCACAGACATATCCCTGGAGATTCAAAGATGAGGAAGATAAAATCCTGCCTTTCTTTATATAGGCTCACAGTCTAATAGTAGAGAAGGCATGCAAACAATTTATCGATGTACACAGTGATAGATGCTGTGATACAACTGAGTACAAGCTGCGGTTGGAGGCACAAAGGAGGGAGAGATAAATGGGAGTGGGGGTGGGGGTGCACTTTCAGGAAAATCTTTGCAGAGGAAGAGTCATTTGAACTGAGAATCCATCTTGGGTAAGCGAGAGTCTGGAAACTTGGCTTGTGTGCTTACTGAGCTGCTTGTGAATTAGGACACGTCGCCTCACCCCTTTGGCCTTCACTTTCTCTCTAAGATAAAGGTGCACAAGATGTTCCTTAAAATCCAGCTCAGTCTTAAAATGTTTCAGTTCTGAGAATCAAATTATCTCAGTGGGCCGTTGCAGAACAACAGTGTGATTGTTTAGCCTAGTCCTCCCTTGGTCTTTTGGAGGTCACAATTTAAAAGCTTTCTTCTCTTAAGGAAGATAGATAAGAATATTCTGCTCTCCTCCCAGATTCACACTATTCAGATTTGTTTTTCATGTATATGTGTGCATGTGTATGGGATGTGTAAAGGAAACAGAGTCTGACAGCATGAGGAAGAGGGATGCAGTAAGCACCAACTGCAGTGGTTAGGGGGAGGGCATTGACTGGCCCTCTATGGGGTCTATGTTTAACCTCATTAATTTTGTCTTTACTGTTCAGGAAATGGTTTATCAAAGACTTTTTTTCTGGATTCTTTTCTGCACTTTTTTTTTTTTAATTGTCATTGGCATGTATGGTGAGAGAGAGAGAAAGCAATCCCCAATAAGGCATGGTCATACTAGTTTTTCCTCCATTTCATTTGTGGGTACATGCGCCTGGCATGTTTTTCAAGCCAAGAGGGCCAGGACTTGAGCAGTGACTGATCTTGTGGGAACCAGCTCCCTGTGCACTGTGCTTAATTGCTGTGCCATGAGGCTGGCCTGTGTTTCAAATTTTAAAGTTGTATGTAGGATTTTAAGGATGCCCTTTGTGCATGCATATCAATATTTATAGATGATGAAATACTTGGAGAAGAAAATGATGCAAATTTATATCCATGTTTATAAAGACAGAATTCTAAGAAGAAAAAAGTGAGAAATTTGCCATTAGTGGGCTGATATCTACCTAGCTAATACTCAATTTATGTTGTGTTCACTCACTTTCAGTTCTTCCAGTTTTTTTTTTCTAGTTTTTAATAAGTCTGTGATGGTTGCAGGAAACAGGCAACCTTGTGCATGATTTGCAAGGTTAAAGCCATTGTACCTTCCTCTGAGAAGTCATATCTATGCATGTAAGTATATGACAGTGGGGCAGTATCAGTAGGATTTTCCCTTTAACCCATGATCATCAAAATGGAATCACATTTTTCTTTACTGAACAAATGATCTGATCCATGCCTTTATTTAATGTTTAACTGTAATTCTTGGTAGTCCTAGCAAATCGGTGGCTTTGTATCTTTCAAAAGGTAATCTAGTTTTAAGTGTATTTGAGAGAGAGTATTTGGGTCCCCCCCCCCCATACCTCCAAATGTATTTGAAGAAGCTAGTCATTCTGCAAACAGTTGTTTCTGATAAGATACTGTGAGTGACAAAGGGTAATTTTCCAGCTTCCTAGGGTCCTTTTCTTATTCTGATGGATGGTAGAGCTTTCTCTCATGAACATAAAAAAAGGACATTTTACAGGGTTTTTCTACACCAGAAGTATGGGAAGTCTTGTATCTGACAGACTCTGACTCCCCTAACTCCCAAGACTTGGGCGGGATTTGAATCTCTACAATGCTACTTTTCTCTCTCAGTCAAAGGCTTTGTACTCACTTATAAAAAGCCTGAAGATAGAAAAAAGGCAATAGATTGAATTTGAGAGATTTTATAAATGCTCCACAACTTTCTCTTTGTCATCTACTTTTTGATGCAGATGTAGTTCAGGAATATCATTGGCCATTTTCTCCCCCAGCTACTTTTTGGTTGCATTTTTAAAGACAGTGAATGGGAAAGGGGAGCTGGAAGATTCATGGGTGTGGCAGCATTTATTTCAGCAGAGAGTCACTTTTCTATTGAATCACTTTGCCATTTCCTTAACTCAGTAACAAATGAAAGACCAGATGAAAATGGCATTTTTTTAAGGCCAAAGGAAATGGAAAAGAAAGGAAATTGAGGTGAGCATAAATGAGCTTGCACTCTTATCTCTTCATTGTTTACTTTTGTTGCATACATGGGGAGGTTGGAGATGGAGGGAATGGGGGAAAGAAAGATTTACATGTCGAACTAGCCTTAGCTGCTTAGTAGGATAAAGTCTGCTCTGCCAGAGGATAGTGACTGTCATTTATAGTCATTTATGACATAGTCTAGTCCTTAACAGTAGTACATGGCCACTCTGAACCTGTGGGTCTAGATTGGAAGGAGTACTTGGGACACCATTACCTTGGCTAGGGAAAACTGAGGACTGATTTTTTTCATACCCAATATGTTTTCTGGCCTGTTACAGACTCAGTATGGTAAGTTATTTGTGGCCCACTCAGAGTGCTTAACTAGCCTAGGGAAATTATTGGAACCTCTTCTTCTAGTTCTTCATCATTGGTTTTTGGAAGGGCAGAAATAACAAATGATTACCTGTTCTGATGGGACAATCCTTCCCCCACTCCCACTCCATCCCACCCATCCATACCTTACTAAAGAAAGCCTCAGTCCTCTATAGGGATTAAATGCAAGTGTTAATAAATGTCAGAACCAAAGTTTGTCTCCCTCCTCCATGCCAATTAAAAAATGTTGGCCTATAATCAAGTTTGGGCCTCTTGAAGAATGAATGCTATATAGAGGAGATTTATTATCACCGAATGTTGTGCATATAAATCCATTATCCTGAGTTTTGAAAAAACATAAGGAGTTTGGTTTTCTTTCTGAACATTGTAATCCACAGATAACATAGATATGAAATTACTTTGTCTCCTCATCTATTGTTCAGATAGAAAATGCAGATTTTTTTATTTGGTAGCTTTCTTTAACATAAGCAGCAGTCTCTGATAAGGTGGTATTGCTGTGCATTTGCATTGTTATAGAATTAAATTATGGATTCTGTCATTCAAAAAAGAATGCTTTATAAATCAAGTAAAATCTCATAACTAAGATGAATAAGTTTCTTTAAATCTCTTGCTGCCTCATATTCTATGCTTTAGTTTTATTGCCCAACTTGATGTAATTTTTAAAGTGTAATTCTCTTTTTTTCTATTTCTATATGCTGTTTGTGCTTTGTAAAAATGTCATTAGTTTCCCAAGAAAAAGCTGAAGAAAAGTTACTTTATGTAAAGGACAGTGATATAAAAGCACAAAGGCATGTTCAATTCTTTATCTGTAGATTGGCAGGAAATGTACCAAATACACTGTGTTCTCTCCCTTTCCGCCTTTCTCTCTCTGATTGCAGTCAATGTAAATGATATTAAAACTCTAAATTGTAACAAATGGTGAAATCTCAGTTATTCTTTTTTCTTCTTTCCTTTCTTCCTTTTCTTTTTTTCAGCTCATCTATTGTTTGGATTATGAATAGTAAAGACAGTCCTTTGTACATAGCTTTTTTGGCAAGGGGTTTACAAATTGTGTTCTAAGGTTGTATATGCTAATTGTGTCAGCAAGCTAGCTAGGTAGTTTTACAATCCTAAGGCAATTCTGCTCAACAGCTGCCTAATTTCTTTTCTCGCTGCTGGTATGTAACTGTCCCAGAACATAGAGATTAGAGCAATGACCCTAAACGTGAATATACAGCAAGATGAAAAATAATCAAAGGAGCAGGGAGGTCAGGAGTAAGTTATTTAGACCTATTTGGGGGAAATCTCCAAAAGCAGTTGCAGTTGGTGATAAGAAGGACTGGAATTCATAAGAGAGGTCAGAAGTAGAGATAAAGATTGAAGATCTGAGCAATTGCAGTGATAGATGAAACTTTGGAACAACTTTATTTCTCCAGGGAAAAAAGATTAGAGGAAAGCAGAGGATTTAGGACTGAGCCCTGGGAAACTCTTTAATGTTAGGTTGTGGGAGGAGAAAGAGAAACCCTAAAGTAGAAGTATAAACTAGCATGTTTGGCAGTGGAAGCCACCAAGTGTCACCGCCTCCTCCATGCTGTTAATTCTGAACCAGATAACCAAAGTTGTGTGGGTGGAAGGTGGACAATCTAGAGACGAAAGCCTTACGACTTTGCCTTAGATTGTGGTAGGTATCAAAAGAAGTTTATGATTGCTCTTAGGTATGCATTAATGGGAAAAGACCCCAATTCTGATTTTTAGCCCATATGAGGATTTCCTTACAGTTCCACAGTGCTGATTTTTTTAACTATTCCTACACCATCCTTATGAATTCAGAAAGATTAGGTTAATACCATTCTCAGCTCTTAACTACTAATAATTCCCCAGGATTTGTGGAAAAAAATAAAGGTATATTGAAAGAAAGATATGATTTAATTTTGTAAATCTTTTACATTTAATTAAATGTAAATTGATCAATGGGGGAAGCAAAGGGACAAACTCATGATAAAACAGTTATTTATCTTTTAATTGCTCTCATGAATTTTTAAGTTATACTCAGCTTCTTGCCAGGGGGGTAAAACTATTGCAGACATAGTTCCATTAATATAATGCTTAAAAGAGTAGTTGCAATGCTTCTGAGTTTGCATTACATGTAGTTTTTTTTAAAAGAATTATTTTATTTTATTTATTCATTCATTT
>NW_006200185.1:369341-371571 GCF_000334495.1 Tupaia belangeri chinensis
TCCGGGACTGGACCCGGGGCCAGCGGTGTGGGATTATCCAGCACCTTAACCACCACACCACCTGCTGGTCCCAACATTACAAGTAGTTTTATAAAAGTATTGAAAGACACACATTGGGTCTCTGAAATTATGGAATGCTTTAATAACAAGATAACTAAATATGGAAAAGCAATTACGTAAACCATTTAGGCATAAATAAGGAAAATGCATAGGATGTGTTGAATGAAAACACTTGATAAACTAATTCATTTTTCTCTTGAGAATTCAGGTGGCCTAGCAACTTGCACTCTTGGGCCCAAGAATAAAGAAGTTGCCTTTATTCTCCCTCCTCCTCTTCCCGCAATAACCTCATATACTGTAAAGTATATTAGTAACTTTGGGGAAAAGAATTGATTGCAATTGTGCTTATATTGAAAGGATGATGGTAGACCTAGTAATCCAAATGAGAGAGTCATTAGCTGATAAGTATAGTGCTGATGAGATAAACACAATAATAGGTACATTAAGACAATGTGATAAACAATTAGTTCAGTGACATCCTTTGTTACCAAATAGTAAACACCATAATCACCAACCATGTTAGTGTTTAGGTGACATCAGAGGCATGTTTAATCCCACACAACAGGTTATTATTATGTCTTGAACATGCCGAAAATCATCTATAAAACATTCAAATAGCCAAGAATCTGAAATACACTTTGGTCTCAATTATCTAAGTGGTCTTAGGGCTACCGTTTCTAGAACCTGAAGGACAACATGACTGCCAGATAGAGGAATTTATTGTTTGAATAACAGAATGTCAGTGAATTTCAGGATGTTTGTCACATCATATGGATTTTGGAAAAAGTACTTTGTAACCAAGATTTTCCTGAATGAAGGAGCCAAAAATTTATATATTTATGTTTATGTAGTGGCTAAATATTGTCCAAAATTTTCTTGATTATTTGTATATATAGATCCAAACACTAAGGCTTACTTAATTTAATCATGTATAATTTTATATCATGCTGAGAAAATTTTATTTAAATATGTAATTTTGTTATAATATACTACTCCTAATATTTTAGGTTTAACTATAATTTGATGCATACCAAAGAAGAGCAGAGCATGAATTCTCCCATCAGATTAACTGGGTTTAATTCTCGTTTGGTCACCTTTTATCTGTGTATCCATAGGCAAACTATGTACCTTCTCTTAAATTTCCTCACTTAGAAGATAAAGGTTATAAGAGTATCAATTTTACAAGGTTAGTAGGGAGAATAAATGAGTTAATTCATATAAAGTGCTTATACAGTTCTTGGTACATACTGAGAGCTTAATAAATAAACTTATTTTCTTAACCATATCATATTTTCAGAAATACTAGATGAAAATATGTCTAATTCTTCATTATTAGGGTCGGTGTACTCGAGAGAACTGCAAGTACCTTCACCCTCCTCCACACCTAAAAACTCAGCTGGAGATTAATGGACGGAACAATCTGATTCAACAGAAGACTGTAGCAGCCATGTTCGCCCAGCAGATGCAGCTTATGCTCCAAAATGCCCAAATGCCATCATTTGTAAGTCATAGCTGTGTACTTTGAAAATTGCCAATGTCTTCTCCTTTCTTCTCTTTCTTTCTTTCAGAATATATATCTACATTGGCATAAACTTGCAGGGCCTTTGGGAAATTAGCAACCACAGGATTTAGGGCACTGGCTAATATGTGAATTGACACTATAGAGCTGTGCACTGTGAAGGAAACGATCAGGTTTGTTGGATTAAAAGCCAACATTTATGTGTGAGTTCATTTATTTATGAGATGAGTTTATAGAAGAATGAAAACAGAACAGGAGCATTTTAAGCTAAAAAGGGGGCTTGATTATTATTATATGGAAAACTTTGAATTCTAAAACATTAATTTAGACAAATTTCCTGTTCTTGTATTTTGTTTTCACTTTGGAATCTTTTTTTATTTTGAAATAATCTTAGATTTATAGAAATGTTACAAAGATGGTACAGAGAGTTCCCATATTACTCCTTACTCAGTTTCCCCCAGTTAACATCGTATATTACCATGACAGATTTGTCAAAAGCAAGAAACTGGCATTCACACATTACTATTAACTAAACTTCAGACTTTCATCAGGTTTTCCATTATTATACTCTTTGTATTCCAGTGTCCAATCCAGGGTCTCAGAGTACATATATTTGAGTTCCATGTCCCTTTTCTGTTCTGATCTGTGACC
>NW_006200185.1:371585-379326 GCF_000334495.1 Tupaia belangeri chinensis
TTTCCCTATTTTCCATCACCTTGGCAGTCTTGAGGAATGCTGGCCAGGTAATTGATGGTGGTTTTATCTTAGCCTAACTGCAGAGTTTCTCAAGTACAGTGTTTGCATAAAGTAATAGCATCATGGTATCATTCTAGACAAGTAGCCTGTATTTTTTTGGAGCACTGAGTTTAAACAGATCCCTTCAAAATAATCAAGCTGTATTGGTTCATACTTACTTTCTTATTGACAATTCATCTTGTTCTGATGACAATATAAACATGATCTGCTGCTACACCACTCAGAGGGCATGGAAGATTGTTACTTTTATGCTTCAGTACTTCAGGTCTCATATTTAGCTCAGTGGTGTCTCATTCTAATTCCAGGGGACATCTTCTAAACCATTAACAAAGTAAATTTGAAAGGGTTATGTTACCTTTATTTGTTCCCCATTCCATCAGTGACTATGCAATAAACACACTGAATGCTGAACAATGTGTATAGTGCTCTGATGGAATGAGAACGTGGGAGTAGGACAATCTACTTTCAGGAAAGCCAGTCTCATACATTTGATTCTCAGAATTTAAGATCTGTGTTGACATGGCATCCTTTAACTAGTACATCTTTTTAGATAAATGCAAAAGGAGGTGGGAGGTGCATTGATGAGTCACTCAAGATTTGCACCACGATATTTTTTCCTCACAACATCTAGATAGATTTAAGTAAAAGAAATATATTACATATCCTGTACTATTAGTCTGGCGAGAATATTTGCCTTGGAACTCAGTGTCGATTAATGACCTTTGATAAATTAGCTCCCAGAAGGTTACCAGTGAGCTCTTCAGTGTTCTTTTTTGACCCTCAGTAATACTTTATATGGTTGAACTCCTTGTTCAGACTCTGAATTATATCAGTTCCTGTCTACTTCTAAGGAAATAGGGAAGAGTAAGCCTTCTAGAGACTGAGAATAGTATTGAAAAAACCACTGAGAAGTGACTGTGTTTGGTGAGTCCAGAAAAATGTGAGCAGATGGAGAATAAGCTTTAACTTTTTTCCAAGCGTTATTGTAGGATTGACAAATGAAATTGTACCTGTTTAAGGTATACAACATGATGATTTGAGAAATGTATACATTGTGATATTAGATGACATGGATAAACCTGGAGGGTGTTATGCTAAGTGAAATAAGCCTGAAAGAGAAAGGCAAATGCTGCGTGATCTCCCTTATGTGTGTGAAACACACACATAGTTTCTACGACTTCAGCATGTGCTTGTCAGGGGCTGGGAGTGGGGAAGGAGGGATGTTGGTCAAAGGTGACTATACCAAGGGGGCTTTTTACTCACCATTACTACTCTCATCCTCTCATGGGATGTCCTCATTTCAAACTGAACAGAGAATAGAAGCCAGATTTTATTATCAAACACCTGAGCCCAGCATTTCCTACAAAGCTGGAACATATGTCTTTTCAAAGGTCAAGGGACAGCTTCAGGGCACAGATAAATGCCCTGCTGTGGGGAACTAGAGAACAAAGCATGGGATTAAATGAGGAAAAGGGAGAAATTGCACTCTGCATCTTTTGTTCGGTCTTTACTAGAGTCTCTCTATTCCAAGCCTCAACCTTTCCTGCATTACTGACCATGCTGCCTCACACTGGAGAACAGGTAGTAGTGTCTTTTAGAATCCATTCAGAAATCCATTGAGTTTTCCAGCCTCTTGACTTGTGCTTTCTAATTTGATTCTCCTGGCTTTCTATAATAGAGTACATTTCCCCTTTTTTTTTCCTACAATGAGAGTAATTTCAGATTGCAGATTGCAGAAGATGACTGATAAGACTCACAGGAGTACTATTTATTGTATGACATATCACAAGATTACAAGGCATTACTTAGAACCCAGGGAACAATTGGAAATTGCTTCTCTACCTTGTAGGTTATTTAACAGTAGCTGCTGTGATGTGACAAACTGCTAAGAGATTAATTTCTGCAGTTAGTATGTGTACAAAAAGCTAACCCCAAAATGTTTGATATGATCCTCTTTTGCGGTCTAGAAAGCTACTTTGTATACATACGGTAATTGCACTAGTATGAGAAATTCAAAGTGGGATTTACCAGTCCAATTTGGAAGAAATTTCTTTATTATGGACCCAGATATTACAGAAGTAATGTATAGTTTTATTTAATTTCCCTAGTACCAACTCTCCCCCAAACAACTCTCTACCCCTTTTAATGATTACCCCACAATAATCTAATTCATGTTCCTAGAATATTCAAGCTTTTGTTTGAAAAATTTCCAGTCCTGGTGTCTGTCTGGTTTTACATTAAAACCCATTTGTATCACTGGCTTGAACTTCAGGTCCTTCCACAAAGCATACTTTGATCTGTTTCTAGGATACCAGAAAAGCACACCTGCCTTTACAAAACTGAATATGATTTGCTTCTTATAAGCCCCTAGATAAAGGGAATGTCAACCCAAATGTGATGGTAGCTAGAGAACAGATTCTGCTCAGTGTGACTGTACAATGAAAAAAAGCCACACCTAGTCAATTTGGGTGGAATGCTTGCTGTAGCAGACAAGTTTGTTCACTGTATTTAGCAAGCCTGAAGTGACATTTGCTAGTTATAAAATTTCAACTCTCAGAGCTTTCTGTTGTCTTTATTAGGAAGTTCAACAACTAAAACAAAGTGCAAGATTGCCTAGTATTTTTCAGTGCGGTTTAAGAGAGACTGTTTCTGATGTTCACAGCAACAACAACAAATTATAAACGTAAGAACTCTCCTTGGCATACCAGGAGGCTAACATGAGCGCTGTAAGGGGAATGTTAGGAAAAGTAGAAACACCAGATTGCTCTTGAGCAAAGCTAAATTTGTTAACACTTCAGTTTCACAACTAGAACTTTTAGTTACGGGGAAGAAGGCTCACTATGGGATGTGATGGGCATATGTATAAAGGAGACATTTTACATCTCTAGACTGGTACATATCTGGGAAATTCCTTTAGTTTCTCTCTTTGGATGTGATTCAGTTAGAAGCAAATCTTGACACACAAGTGAACTTGACCCAGTTGAGTGTAACCACCTGGTGATTTGTATGGAGGTTCAGCACATTCGAGGTTCCACTGGGATATGCCAAGTCCTCTGGTTCTGTCATTTGCTTTTTTTTTTTTTAAGAGATTTTTGCTACAGAGTGTGTGCGCATGCCAGAGAGATAGAGAGAAAGTGAGAAATCACCTTCCTGGGGAGATGGTCATACCGCAAATCCCTTCTCCTCCATTCTCTTCTCAGGATTTTGGGCGTGCACGCATGTGTGTCTCAAGCTGCCGAGTCCAGAACTTGAACCACAGTCGACTATGTGGGAGTCCAGCACCTTAACCACTATACCATCTGCTGGCCCCCTGCTCCTTGCTTTTAATGGCGTGTATTCCTATGGCCTAACTGTTATAGAGTTCTAGACCAGGAAGGTCATAAACAAGGGTTCCACTTCAGGGTTTTCCTTTATCTCAGATTGAATAACCTGATGTCTGTCTAGACTTCTCCCGCCTCTTCATGTCATTTTTCTATCTACCAAATTAACAAATCTGACATAAATGTATTAAAGAATGAATGTTATGTAAAACTTCAGCGCCAAGAAAAAAGTAGCAAGTTCAATAGGAAGAACGGAAATATACTATTATAGTTAAATGAAAATATGTTTAGATTTGTTAAACTAAACTGTTTTGGCCTAAAGTGGCTGCTGTACTCCCACATTTGGATTCTTATGGATAAGCAGAAATTATACATAGTAGGCTGCTTTCCTGAGCTGGTAACTAAGTTACAGGCAATCATACTAGTCACAGTTCCATCAATCGCAGAAAGCCCATCTTTTAGGGTGTTTGTACAGCCTACCCTCCAGCTGTAAACAATCCAATGATTTCTCTACCTCACTCACTCACTTCCATTTTTTTTGTACAGCACTTTCCCTTTACTCCACATGTCACTTTCCCTTTCCACCAACTTATATACCCTATGACCACGTGGCTAGCTGGAGTCTTTGGGCCATCTTTTGGGAGATAGCCTGATTTAAATCACCTGCTCTTTGTTTAAATAAACTTATATTTTTTTTTTTAACAGACTTAAGTGTTTTCAATGTTTTTGTCTAAATTTTGTTTTTAACAGACTCAAGTGTTTTCGATGTTTTTCTCATTTAAGTATGAGATGTAAGGTATTATATTACTCTAGGATACTGAACTGGAACTTAATATTTTTAAAAGAATTATTTATTTATTTCTATTCATGATTATTCTTAATTTGATGAGAGAGAGAGAGAGTGAGAAAGCAAGCCACCAGGTCTGGGACTTGTACTATGTTGGCCATATGAAAGTCCAGCACCTTAACCACCATGCCACCTGCTAGCCCCAGGGACTAGAACTTTTAAATAACTAGAAATAAAATTGGAAAGTATTTATTTAATTTTTGAAATAGTTACATGACTTGGTAGTTGAGAACAAGAAGATAATATCCTTCCCTCAACCAATATTTATTCTACATTTTGAAAGTTTGTATTAGAGTTACAATTTTTATAATTTTTCACAAACTCCCTTTATTGACTGGAGTAGTTATATTCTAAAGGACATTAGGGGATGAGAAGCAAGGGCTCAGGAAAAAAAAATCTTTTAACAGTCTCGAGAATGTGAAGTTCTCCGTTGAAAATTATATATATGGTAATGTCACTAATTTGATTATCACAGACTGCACGCATGCACTGAAAAATCATATTGCATGCTATAAAGATATACAATGATTAAATGTATATAAGAAATCATAAAATACAAGAAAATTTTAAAAAAACTAAAAATTTAAAGAATTATTATTGTCATGGTGCTTTGATAAAAATAACTGTGAAAAAGTGGGCCAGAGATTTTGTAGATATAATAGAAAAGGATACTATGTCCATATTCTAGATTACAATATCATGGTCTGTAAAGAAGTTACAATATGTTTGACTGGAGATTTTGCAGATTTTTCAGTTTATCTACCCATGGCATGATAAACAATGGTATTTAGGGTTTTTTTTTTTTATCTTGATGTAGTGTCATTAAATGTTTTGTAAAGCAATTTTTGCCAAGTGTTCAATTAGTAGAAGTGATTTTGTAAAGTGTTCATTCAACAGATAACAGGCATCATGTATTAATTATAAGGTTAATATGTATGCCCTTGTAATTATGACTGTCATTATCATGTGAAGTTTCGTATCGACTGAGGTTGACCAGATCACATCATGAGAGTGCCTGGAGTGCTACCGTGCAAAATTTCCTTTGGATTTTACTACATTTTCTAAAAGATTAGATAATATTTTACTTTTAGCAGTAGCAACTTAAACCTGTAACTTTGCTTGCTCAACAAACATTGTTCCCAAAGGAACAGGACTTACCTGGAGGATAATGAAGGTTCAGGGCCCCTCACATGCATAGTTGCCTTCCAACACCCTGAGAGAGGCCCTTCGTAGTATCTTTACACCGTGTTTGTAAAATTGGCAAAAGATATTTGCGTGTTCTTAGTTCATAAAACTTCCCTCCCCCATGCAGTGATCTAAGCATCAGGCCCCTCAGATTCTGGATTCCCTCTTGATTGCAACTACTGGTCCGAAGTAGAGGTGTTATCCAGGTCCTTTCCTGAGACTGTGTATGTCACAGGCCAAAACTCCTCTCACATTCAAGCAAAATAAATCCACCAACAGTGAGTTTGGTGCCTTGCCCGAACTCTGTTAATACATAGTATGAAATCTGTTTTTTCAAAATTAAATGAAAATGCTACACTTTCACAGCAAAGCAGAGGGCACTTACACAGGATAACTTTTACAGTGCCCAATTTCTTTGATGGTAACAAATGTCAACATTCTCCATTTATCCTCCCTTATATAGTCCCATGGGATAAATTAAATGTAATCTCTCCTTGGCCCATTTTGTGTCCTTCTCCTCTGGGGCCGATTAGCTCAGATGGTTAGAGCCTGGTGCTAATGAGACCATGTGGGCCTGTTAGCTTCCCTGTTCATGGTCATAGTCTAAGCCACAGCCAGCTTCCTCAAACTTGCTTGCTGTTGATCACAAGCAAAGATGAAGACTAGGGGTTCGAAAGGTTTTGAGAAAATGTTTTTTCTCAATGGAGGAGAAACAATAACAAACAGAACCAATGCTTGACAAGCTCACCTATAAAGCATGTTTGTTTTTTTTTTTTTCCATCAAACCATCCTCTTGTGCAGGTAGGTAAGGTTCAACAGTTTGTCACTGAGAGGGCCATTGGGAGACTTCATGTAAAAGGCTGTGGTTGCCTCACCAACGCAAAATCTTAAAGTGGTTCTCCTAAACCTTTTTTAATTTGTCTAATAGCCTTTAAGGGACTGTCAAATATTAATTCAAACCCTTCTTCATGTAGTATAGTGTCTATTATGTGGCTACCAACCTCATTAATAATGCACTAGCCCCTTGGAACCACATATTGTGTAACAAGTTACACATTATATCTATAATATCACTAAACTTTTTCCCCCCCCAGAATTGTTCATTGGGAACCTTCTGGTACCAATGATTTAGCTACTCCAAGTAAAAAATACTTATGTGGGAACCAGCAAATGGTGTAATGCTTATGTTGCTAGACTCCCATGTAGTCAACCACGGTTCAAGTCCCGGACCTGATGGCTTTAAACTCACTCCTGGCACATGTGCATGTGTGCCCAAGATCCTGAGAGAATGGAAGAGAAGGGGTTATGGCATAGCAATCCCCCCTGGCGGTTGATTACTCACTTTCTGTTTCTGCAGGAGTACATGTGCCCATTAGCAAAAGTCTCTCTTAAAAAAAAAAAAAGTGGTATGTGTATTCAAATAAAATAGTCTGCACTTTTCATGCTGTTTGATCTAGCATTTCATATCTTTATCAGAAGACAGTTTGGGGGCCAGCAGGTACAGTGGAGGTTAAGGTGCTGTTAAGGTGCTGGATCCCACATAGCTGACTACTTGGTTCAAGTCCCAGACCCAGTGGCTTGAAAATCGTGCCAAGCATGTGTGTGTGTGTGTGTGTGTGTGTGTGTGCCCAAAATCCCCAGAGGAGAATGGGAGAGAAGGGATTGTATCATGGCCATCTCCCTTGAGGGGTGATTTCTCACTTTACTTCTCTCTGTCTCTCTCTGGCCAGTGCACATACCCTATGGCAAAAACCTTAGGGGTGGAAAAAGACAGTTTGGGAGTGGCCATCTGCCTAGTATTTTCTTCAGTAGAGAGTAAGAGTGATTAATTTATTTAATCTCTCTGCCATTACTTTTGATCCTTGAGTGTTTCTTTTGCACAGATTTTTGGATTGGATTTTTCTCTTTGGTAAACAAACAAAAAAATTAATCAGTGGTCTAGAAGCAATCTCTTTTTTATTCAATTCATTAAATATTTATTGAGCATTTACTCTGTGCCAGGTGTTTTAAAAGATAAGAGATGGATTAAAAAAAATAAGAAACAGTCTCTGTTCTGTAGGAATTAATGATCTAACAATAGTTTCATGTGGAATGAATATTTCTCTGATCCCCTTATTTTCTAATTTGTATCTGATCCTCCTTTTTTTTCTTTAAGCTTTTCTTTTTTCCTTTGCAGAACTATCTATTAACTATGAAAGATTTTGTTTTGATTTGTGTTGATTTGGTGGTGGTGATGATTTTAACTTTATTACCCATTAAAGCTGCACTTTGCACTGACATGTTTATAAATAGTCTCCAGATCTTCTGTGGATTCCTTGTTGTATTCAGC
>NW_006200185.1:379357-388270 GCF_000334495.1 Tupaia belangeri chinensis
AGGTATGATTAGTACACAAAAAGTTATACATATTCAATATATATAACTTGATGAGCATGGAGACACGGATATATCCATGAAATATATCATTATAATAACCCATACCACAAACTTGATTTTTAAAAATATCAGTAGTTTTTCTTTCCTACTGAAATATTAAAGTTAATTGAATTTCTGTTAGTACCACATGGTGGCCAGCAACAAATGATTTTTAGGTCAGTTCTTGTTCACTTCTTAAGAACAAAGTCAAGATTTCCTTGTTTATGAGGTCTCAAACTGCAGGCACATAGAAGTTACCCACTCTCTTCCTAGATCCTTTCCTCTAAGTCATCATCTGGTGTTGTACTGATCTCTGTTCAGGTATTCCATTACAATTTCTAGCCTACTGGTGGAGCCTCACCTCATACCAAATGTGGGTACATCTTTACCTTGATTTGTGCTCTTTTTCATGCTATTCTTTTATACATTTTATACTCAACGATAGTCTGTGGATCTTTGTCCTACCTGCCTTACCTTTGATGGTTCCTCTTACTTGGGAACTTCTGTAATTAATAAGGTCAGAAAAGTCAGGTCTGAGTAAGGACAGTTACTCACCTTTGATGTTTGAACATTTTTTTTTCTTAGCTCTCTATAGAGGTACAGTGACTCATTCATCAACAAGTATGATTAGTACATACACACGACTATCAGCTTGTGTCTGTTTATAAAGTTAATGCTCAATTATTGAGGGACCAATTAACTAGTCTGGAGGTTTCATGGGCCTCCTGCAGCCCGCTTTTGGTCACTTCATACTCTCCTCAGTATATCACTCAAAGAGTATGAAAATGTCTAAGCAACATCTATGAAACAAAGATTGTTCATCTGTGGTCCATGTGAATAGTTGGTAAAGTCTGATGGAAACTAATATGCTTTTCAGCATTTCAGTGTGCTGTGGGATTATCTAAGGATAGAAATAACCGTGATTTTATTGCTAAGTACAAGAGCTTTCCTTTTATACTATATAAATACTTACAAAAGAGCAGTAAACTGAAGGTATTATGAGTGCTAGTAAAATTTAAGACTGCTATGTTTCTGGTATTAAAATTGAATCAACAAATTGTTACCAAATGTTTACTCACCTATAAAAAAAAGTTTAGTCATCCACCTTCAGACAGAAGCTGAGATATTAAAGGCTCCAGTTTTTTTGTTGACTTCTGGCCAGGATTTAGATTAAGTAGCTTAAAATATTTTGAAGTCATCCAAAAATAATTGTAACTCACCTTGGATTTTATTGAGCTACCTACAAAAAGATCTAGGCTCTTGAAGAGACAAAAGATGGATGTGGCATAACATTTATTTTTTATTTCTCTATACAGTCTTGAGGAATAACCTGTTTAAAGTAATAAGTCAATATTGCTAAACTATGTAAATTTAGACATACTCATTTGAGGCATAGGTTTTCATTTAATTGCATTATTATTCAAAGATGCTTCAGAATCCTTTAAGAACAATATGTTATGGCTTCTAATTTTTAAAAAAAAAAATTGCCAAAGGGGGCATGCATTTGCCAGAGAGATACATGAGAAAGAAAGCACTCCTTCACAGGACATAGTCACCCTGGTAATCACTTCTCCATTTTCGACCCTGTCTGGATTTGGGGCATAAACACACATACCTGATGTTGAGTTGTCAAGGCTGAGATTTAAACCACGGTCGGCCACATGGAATCCAATCCCTTAACCACTATGCTATGGAGCTGACACTCCTAAAATTTTTTGTTTACAGGATTTCAACAACTTTATTCTTGTTCTTAGTCACTGAGTAGTGATTGTTCTGCAGGTGAATAAAGATTAGGTTAAGAATCCAAATTTTAGTTATCTTTTTAAAACCATTTTAGTGAACATGGTAGTGTATTGGTTTGGCCAAACTTTTTCAACTTGTGAAATCTTGCCATAAATATTAAAATCACATCTGTATATTTATATATAGCTAGTACTTCACTCCAAAATTGATTATTTTAGTTTTTGGAATCCTCTAGAGCTATAGTTCAGCCAATTTTTCTGTAAATGACTAGATAGTAATTTTTTTAGGCTGTGGGAGACAAGAAACAAAGTTAAGGCTATTGTTATATAAGTGTGTACAAAAGAGAAAAGATATATCCCCAATTTTATGTAATACAGGTCAGCTAATGAGCACAGTGGAATTTGTGAATGGATACCAAAATAAGAATTTCATATAATTTTTATGTTTGACTAAATATTATTATTCTATTCCATTTTTTCAACATTTAAAATTGTAAAAAAAACTTTCTTGGGTTGCTGACATACACTGATGGGACAGGCTCAACTACAGGGGTGGCACACAGGTAGAGGTGTAGCTAAGAAGGTTAGAAACCATATGAGAGGCTTGGGCTCAGTTCTTGAGCCAGCCTGAAGACATCAGGCATTGTTGGGTATGCCTATAATCCTAGCTCATTGGGAGGCTTTAGATTAAGTAGCTTAAAATATTTTGAAGTCATCCAAAAATAATTGTAACTCACCTTGGATTTTATTGAGCTACCTACAAAAAGATCTAGGCTCTTGAAGAGACAAAAGATGGATGTGGCATAACATTTATTTTTTATTTCTCTATACAGTCTTGAGGAATAACCTGTTTAAAGTAATAAGTCAATATTGCTAAACTATGTAAATTTAGACATACTCATTTGAGGCATAGGTTTTCATTTAATTGCATTATTATTCAAAGATGCTTCAGAATCCTTTAAGAACAATATGTTATGGCTTCTAATTTTTAAAAAAAAAAATTGCCAAAGGGTGCATGCATTTGCCAGAGAGATACATGAGAAAGAAAGCACTCCTTCACAGGACATAGTCACCCTTGTAATCACTTCTCCATTTTCGACCCTGTCTGGATTTGGGGCATAAACACACATACCTGATGTTGAGTTGTCAAGGCTGAGATTTAAACCACGGTCGGCCACATGGAATCCAATCCCTTAACCACTATGCTATGGAGCTGACACTCCTAAAATTTTTTGTTTACAGGATTTCAACAACTTTATTCTTGTTCTTAGTCACTGAGTAGTGATTGTTCTGCAGGTGAATAAAGATTAGGTTAAGAATCCAAATTTTAGTTATCTTTTTAAAACCATTTTAGTGAACATGGTAGTGTATTGGTTTGGCCAAACTTTTTCAACTTGTGAAATCTTGCCATAAATATTAAAATCACATCTGTATATTTATATATAGCTAGTACTTCACTCCAAAATTGATTATTTTAGTTTTTGGAATCCTCTAGAGCTATAGTTCAGCCAATTTTTCTGTAAATGACTAGATAGTAATTTTTTTAGGCTGTGGGAGACAAGAAACAAAGTTAAGGCTATTGTTATATAAGTGTGTACAAAAGAGAAAAGATATATCCCCAATTTTATGTAATACAGGTCAGCTAATGAGCACAGTGGAATTTGTGAATGGATACCAAAATAAGAATTTCATATAATTTTTATGTTTGACTAAATATTATTATTCTATTCCATTTTTTCAAAATTTAAAATTGTAAAAAAAACTTTCTTGGGTTGCTGACATACACTGATGGGACAGGCTCAACTACAGGGGTGGCACACAGGTAGAGGTGTAGCTAAGAAGGTTAGAAACCATATGAGAGGCTTGGGCTCAGTTCTTGAGCCAGCCTGAAGACATCAGGCATTGTTGGGTATGCCTATAATCCTAGCTCATTGGGAGGCTGGAGCAGAAGGACCACCGCATGATAAAACCCTGTCAAAAATATGTATCTCTGTTTCTCTCCTTTCACCCCTCTTCCCTCCCCTCAATAAAGGAAAAAACAAGCAAACAAACAATAAACACTGGACCATATTTGGCTAGGGAATCCTACCTACTTTGTGTGTTCTTACTCTAGAACACTGGTTCTTAACCAGTATATAGTCCCTAATCCCACACCAGAGATGAGTGTCAGAGGGTCCTTGAAATTCCTGAGAGAACATGAAATGTTTTGTGTATATATGAATTTCTCTACAGTGTCTGCAGGTTTTTATATGACTCTCTAAGACATCCCAGATTCAAGAAAGTTTAGGAGTCACTGTCTGGAGACATTTAATTAATTTTGAGGTAACATTTGCTCAGAGCCTGATAGATCCTAGGTACTTACTATGCAAGTCAATGGGAACTCATGGCAATCCTGCCATAGGAGCTAAATAAAGATTAACTTACAGATAGGTTCGTTAGTTCAGTTGACATCAAGGGTTGCAATACAGGTAGATGCAGGATTAAAGTTGTTTATTAAAACCGAATGTGTGAACGTCAAGTTGCTTGACTTAACCTGTGGCTCTTAGTTAGTCAAAGTTCAGTCTTTAAATGATCACATTCATGAAATGTAGTAGTTACCCTGGGGCAGAGGTGGTGAGAAAACAGAAGTGCTCATTTGGAAATAACTAAGCAGCTCAGGAGTTCCTGCTTGAATGGAGGAACTTTTCTTTCTCAATAAACACTCTTATTTCCCACAGAGGAAATGATTATAAAAGCTATGATACTAATTTTTAAATCTAAACTCAGGACAGTATAGTGTGTGGTGAAACTTTAGAAAAATCTAAGCATTTGGGCAAGTCTTTTACATTTTTTTGTATAGACTGATAATTTATAGCTGTTTTTTTTCTTCATATACTTGGAGCATATAACAAACTTAGAAGATTAAAATATATTATAAAGAGAGCAAACATTAACCAGGAAAATTTCCCTGGTGAATCACCCCAAGAAAGTAAAGAAAAAAATTATGTAAGTTCAGAACAACCATAAACAGAAAGCATTGCTTATGTGCATTAGACTTACATATTAATAATTGATCAGTATTGGTTATTGTTTGATTTTTTTTTAATCTGGAAAATCCACCCACTCTAGAAAAACTCCAGGTTTTTCTTTCAATAGTTAATAAATGTAATAATGGGCCTTCTTTAGTTCTATAATGGGGAAAAGCAAAAAGTATTTGAGAGAATGGATTGGTGACTAAAGTGAGAAATTTACCATTCAAGTCAGAAAGAAAACAAAAACTAAAACAAAGAGTACTATTGTGTGGTTCACATATGGAGTTTTTACCATCAGAGATTCTTGTTGAATTTGAGATGACCTTGGATCATAAAGTCTGCCTTATTGCTCAAGCGTGCATACCTGGGTGACTGATTCTGAGAGATTTTTTTCTTGTTATATAAAATCCTGTAACATCATCTAATTCCTAGAGCTTCACATCTTATGAGAAGTATGCCATGTCCCTCTAGTCTCTTACATATATAGTTGGGCTGAGTCAGCTCTTGGCTATTTGTCCTTAAACCTTCCCTCCTCTGAATACTGTATCATCTTTCCCAGCACCTGGTAGTGCCCCCTTCCTTTATTATTATTTGTTTTTATGAGAAATTGCTGGGGGAAGGGGAGGAAAAGACAGAGATAGATTGGGAAAGAGATCACCGACCAGATCTCACCATGTCTTAGTCTTTCTACCCAGCTCCCAGTTAGCTAGGACCATAAATGGCCCACCACCACACCCTTCCTGTAACTAAACTCAGGACTTGCACGTGTCCCCTCCCAACCACTGCCCACTATATTGGTGCTGTCCCATCTATGCCACTGAGGCTGTGCCCCCTTTTCCTCCTGAAGCTCTTGGTCACTAGGCTTTCTCTACTCACCCTACCTAGTGAGTCTTGCTAATTCATGGAGATTAGGGTCTTTCTGGCCTTCCTAATGTAACAATTAGGTAATTTGATAAAGTCAAGTAAGATAGAAGAATGGGGAAGTGTTATCTTTCGAAGCCAAGCATGGTTTATAACAAAGGCTTTCTGGGGAATCCTGTACTGATGAAACCTTCAAGTCAGCAGAGCAGTGAATATTGCCCCTCACTTCTTACCCCAGAGCCTCCTAGTCTACCTGTAGTTAGAGCTGTTCCTATTAATGTGACTTAGCAGGGTGCACCCATCTAAAATTCATTACTCTTTCAGTGAAAGAAATAAAAAGAAAGTAAGAAAGAACATATGAGGTTAGTAATACATCAGGAGACACCACCAGTTATACAGTAACTACCTTATAGAGTCACTATTACAAATGTACTGCATTTAGTCATGATTTATTATTCATTAAACCATTAAACTGTTCAATTTTATTTTAAAAATATATTATTGGTTATATCTGTTAATCAGTCCAATACTAAGTATTGAGCATAATAGGGGAAATGAGAAAGGTAGCAAAGAAATTATATTTACATTGAGAAACAAAAGGTGCCCACATATGGAATAAGCTGGAAAAGAGCACATTAATGTGATAAATTATGTGGTCACAGATAATAAAGACAACACATATACCAAACTCTTTGAGCCCAGGACTTTCCAAAATAGGAAAACCAGTAATATTCCTTTGCCTTTCTAAAGTTTTTCTATATAGACAATGATCTAGTTTATGTATCATATGATCCCGTTATCTTATCTCTTCCTGGCTGAAAAGGATCTTTGTAGCATTTCTAGGACCTCGTTTGAATTGTGAATATCATCCAACCTCCTGGATAAAGACAAGGCGAAGTAAATCAGATTAGTTTGTGAAACAAGACCTCTTATTTAAAAAAATTAAATATGAGACCTTACCAATCTCATTTTAGGTAAATGGCAAGAAATTGTTAAAGCATTTTTTCTTTTCAGAGAAATCTTTGCCACAGGGCACATGTGCTCATCGAAGAGACAGAAGTGAGAAATCACCCCCCAGGGGTATGGCCATGCCACAATTCCTTCTTCTCCATTCTCCTCTTGGGATTTTAGGCATGAATGTATACGTGCCCAGCATGAGTTTTAAGCTGCTGGGTCCGAGACTCAAATTGTGGTACACTGCATGCGAGTCCAGTGATGTAACAACCATTATGCCATGTGCTGGTCTCAAAGCACTCACTTTTTATAATCTATACCTTTCTTCCTCAAATGCTTGCTATCTTCCATAACTGTCAGTGGGACAAGAAAAGAAGCAAGGCCAGTGTTTGGCAGTACCAGTGGGAGCTGTGGTAGCACAGGCAGCCTTTGAGCCCAAGTAGTAGTACTGGTGAGAACAGGAGGGAGGAACGTGGAAGGAAGAGGCTTTTCAGGAGTATGTGATGTCCAACTGCAAAGGCCATACCACGGAGACTGTCCATACATGTGATACCATTGGCAACATGTTTTTTAGGTAAGAAAAGAAGTCTAAAGAAAGTTAAAAGCATGTGGTTTGTTTTATCAGCTTATCAACACATTTGTTAAAGAGATGTGTTGGTTTACAAGTAATTGCTATATGAGAATTAGTTAGAAAATATCAAAATTGATATGAGAACATTTCAAATATTCTCACCATAAAAAGTGATATTTGAGATGATAGATATATTAGATTGATTAATCATCCCACATTGTATACATAGATTAAAACATTACATTTTACCTCATAAATGCATATGATTATTATTCATCACTTAAAAAGAAAAAACAAAGGCCCAGATCTGTTAGTATGTGCTGGTTAACACTACTACTTAGTGGGCTGAGGTCATATGAGAGGCTTTAGTAGAGGCACAAAGTTGTAGCCCCATCTACTCAGAAGGCTGAGGCAGGAGGAGCAAGCCATACTGAAACCCTGGTTAAAACACCATACACATCAAAGGACACCATAATTAGTGTGAATCGACAACCCTCAGAATGGGAGAGAATTTTTGTTTATTGTGTCTCAGATAAGGGACTAATAACCAGAATACACAGGGAACTCAAGCAGCTTACCTGGAAGAAAATGATTAACCCAAGTAAAAGATCAGAAAATGAGCTGAATAAACAACTCTCTAAGGAAGACATATGAACAGCCAAAAAGCATATGAAAAAATGCTCAACATCCCTTATTGTAAGGGAGATGCAGATCAAAACCACAATGAGATACCACCGAACCCCAGTCAGAATGACGAAGATTAAAAAAATAATAATAATAATGATAAGTGCTGGAGGGGATGTGGTGAAAGGGGGACACTCCTACACTGTTGGTGGGAATGTAAATTGGTCCAGCCACTGTGGAGAAAGATATGGAGGTTCCTCAAAGACCTTCAGATAGAACTACCACATAATCCAGCAGTTCCACTCCCGGGTAGATCTACCTAAAGGACAGGAGAGCACTCAGATGGAAAAGTGCTTGCACAACTATTTTCATTGTAGCATTATTCACGATTGCTAAGACTTGAAACCAACCCAAATGTCCACAAACTGATGAATGGATTGAAAAATTATGGCACATATACTCCATGGAATACTATCCAGCCATAAAAAACAAGGCCCTGGAATTTGATAGAAAGTGGATGAATATGGAAGATATGTTGCTGAGTGAAGCAAGTCAGGCTATGAAAGAGAGACATTGTATGTCTCCACTTAACATATACTAACTGTCTGCACTCTGTGGTAGAGACTGAAAGACTGGAGAACATATAAGTGTTAAAAATTGTAATGGACACTAGAGACAAAATGTCCATTTAGAGATTGTGGGAGGGGAAGACCGTAGGAAAAGAAATTGGGGAGGGGGAAATGGAGAAGTAAGACACTTGTGGGACACAGATAAGGTTTATTATCTGTTGTCAAGGAAGTGTATGGTGGTCTCAACTGGGCTGGACTGAGGTGTAAACCATGCTGGATAGAGTCTCTTCACAATCTAAATGATGTATAGCGATTTAATGTACGAATAATAATAATAAACTATAGACAAACACACATAAACACACACGCAAAAATAAAAAATATAAAAAGGTTGAGTTAGCTAAATATTAAACACTTTCTGTGCAATAAAAAATCATAAAAAAAGTAAAAAGCAAGGGAACCAGCAGTTAGTGTAATGGCTATGTCGCTGGACTCCCACGTAATCGACCGCGGTTCGCATCCCGGACCTGGTGGCTTAAAAC
>NW_006200185.1:388563-397716 GCF_000334495.1 Tupaia belangeri chinensis
CTGAATTTTTACCAAATACACCGGTTCTGATTCCTGGAAACCCACCTCTCGCAATGCCAGGAGCTGCTGGTCCAAAACTGATGCGTTCAGATAAACTGGAGGTATTTGTGAAGAAATATATAAATACTCATAGGATGGTGTACTTGTATGCACCTTATGCAAAAGTAGCATTCTCATAGCCCAACATATTGAATGTTTTTTAAAAGTGCACCCAAGGTTTTTTTTTTGTTGTTGTTTTTTAATTTTGGTATAAGGTGCATGCACTCACCAAACAAAGATGGGGGGAGGGGTGCAGAGGGCATGCAAAGAGCGAGAAAGTACCCTCCTCCAAGGTGTGCCACTTTGCAGACCCTTCATTTTCGTCTTGGGATTTGGGGCACGACTGGGTCCAGACTCAAACTTTTTAGCTTATGGTGTATAACCTCAGAAAAACGTTAAATGCTTTACTACTGCAATTATAGCCTGTTATGAAGTGCATCATTTCAGTTGTCCAGTAAGTCAAACAATGTTTTAAGTGTAACCAGTCTTAACACTGTGCTACGGAGAGGAAGTCTGTGTGGGAACGCTCCCTGTACCAGACTCCAGTTTTACAGAATGAGATTACTATATTTGTTAATGAGTCTCTAATAGGTAGAATAATCGAACTGAAAAAAATAGATTAATCTAACTTTGAACAATTACAAAATGTAATATTATGTAAATGAAGAATGTAAATGAGTCTTACTATGTCTAAACCTTTTTTTCCATTTTAAGAATGATATACTAGATAAAAACTATTCCTCAGGCCCTAAACAAAAAGAGAAAATGTAAAAGAAATTTCAAACAGCTTTTTTATTTATTAAAATTCTTCAGCCTTTCCTTACTTATTCTTTTGTACATTGAAATCAATAATTAGCTCATTTCTTGCAAAGTCAGCTCTATTAACAGCCCCAAAAATGCCTGGCAGTGTTCTGCCTGGCAACGTTTTGCAATGGAATGTGATCGTACGTGTTATTCAGTCATGGTTCACAAGCTGCCTGTGGAAAACCGTCAGTGTATTGCTGCATGATAGACTCATCTCAGCCTTCTACAACTTTTCAAACTTACACTTGAAGCTGCATATTTACTGGTGAATTAAAATCAGTTTTCAGGAATGCTTTTAAGCAGTGTTATTTCACTGTGCAGAAAACACAACTTTATTTTGAGGAAAAGGGAAATTTTTGTTCCAAGGATAGAAATTCTGTCAATGCTTATATCTGATAGTTAATATGCTTTACATTATTCTGTGTCTTTTTAGATTTTCCCTAAATGAAAGACAAGATGTACACGATCACTCTTGCAACCACTGGCAAAATAAATCAGAGCCAATCACCTTCCAGTCATCAACGTGATGTGTGTGTTTGTTTTTTCCTCTTTAAGGTTTGCCGAGAATTTCAGCGTGGAAATTGTACCCGTGGGGAGCATGATTGCCGCTATGCACACCCTACAGATGTTTCCATGATTGAAGCTAGTGATAATACTGTGACGATCTGCATGGATTATATCAAAGGTCGATGCTCCCGGGAGAAGTGCAAGTACTTTCATCCTCCTGCACACTTGCAAGCCAAACTCAAGGCTGCTCATCACCAGATGAACCATTCTGCTGCCACGGCAATGGTAAGACCAGGCCTGGACTTACAGTCTGTCTCTTTTACGGTAAATGATTCATATGTTCCTCAATTTCTGTAATATCCTGTACCCATAATATTGGATGGTCATGAGTGGACCTTAATATGAACAATGAAGGTTATTAGCTGGAAAAGAGAAAAATTACTCATTCTCCTTTATTTACTAAGAGTTTCTAAAGATAATTATTTAAAAGCTTTACTAATCATTTCAACTGACTGTGCTCTTTCTTCCATTTTCAGGGAAAGGGTATATTGTATGATTTAAACAGTAAATTATTTTTGAGTGCTTTTTATAGTCTAACTACCCTTAATATTCTAAGAAGGCAGAAAGTTGCCTCTCTGCTCTACAAGCCACTTCCATGGGCACTTTGCTACTAACATCTTTAATGCCCTTCAAAAACAGAGCACTTGAAAGATGGAATACTAAGTAGGTTTTAATTTCCTGAAGGTTAAGGTTACCTTGCTATTCTGGAGACATAGTGTGAGCTTGCTAAGGCTGGTAGGAAATTTCTGTATGCTTGGGAGAAGAGGCCCTAATAATAGTAAGTCAGTTGTGTGGTGGGGAGAGAAAGGTTACTTCTACTTAAACACTGCATGGTAGAAAATAGAAATATGTTTGTGTAACACTACAGCATGAGAAGTTGAGAAATAGAAATTTTGAGGCACTGCTGTCAATTATTTTGAGATGATGCTTGCTATTTTTGTCTTTTTTTTTTACCTGAACCTATTTCTTTATTTTTCTACCTGAATCTTTTCTCATGTTTGTATATCTTTTCAATATAAAAATTACAATGTGGGACAAAACCTTGAAGAAAACCTTATGTTCTCTGGCTATGGAAAAAGCACTTATATGACTCAGAAGCCTAGGAGATGCAGTGTGAGCTAAATCTCCTCGTGTACATTTATAGTTCTGACTCTCATCACAGGCACCCTGCCTTTTAACAAAAGAGAAATATTTATTTTCATCCCTATTAAGAAGGTTTTCTTTGGGCCAGCTGGTGGCATAGTGGTTAAGGTGGCTGAATTCCACATGGACAACGGTGGTTTGAGTCCTGGACCTGGCAACTTGAAAAACACACTGAGTGTTTATGCTTGTGGGCCCAAATTCCTGATAAGAGAATGGTGAAGAGAATGTGGCATAGTCATTCCCCCTTGGGGGGATTTTTTTCTCTCTCTCTCTGTCTCTGTCTCTCCAAAATACTGTGGGCCAATTAAAGAACCAAAATGTGGGCTGACCTTGCAGATAGTAGTTAAGAAAACCAGATCTAAATTTCCATTTAGAGCTAAAGATTATATAGTAGGTCTTCAAAAGGTCAAAAGGTACTTGTAAATGTCAATATAAAATTCTTTTGTGAGTAACTGATTAAAGTTGAGTTCTTAGTGGCAAGGCCAAATTAGCCCATAGGAATTTGAGGTAAGATTAAGTAAGGGCCTCATGAAGAAGTTTAAGTTTTTCATTGTTTTAAGGATTCAGACTGGAGATGCCTTGTAAAAGGGATTTTTCCCCTGCAAAAGACTTGGAGGGTTATCTTTAATACGTCTTTGAAAAGTTTGTGAGTTTGTGATGAAGCTCTTAAGGCTCTGACCAGTGTTGATAGCAAAAATATGTGCTAAGTAATATCAGCACCACCCAATCACAACTGGGCACTAACCTATCAAGTTAGACCTCACAGTAAACAAGAAAGGTGAATATCTTACCATGGTCTAGCAGTTGAATGTCAATCTACACTCTGTCCCAATTTGTAATCGACGTAGGTAACATAACTGTGGTTCTGATGCTTATGCTGTGTTCCTGACTTTTAAGAGAAAGAACCCCCTACCTCACTAATGAAAGGAAATCTTAAATAACCACATAAAGTTTTCTATCATCCTCACTTAAAATCTTTATTGGAACCATTTTTCCCCAATGGTGATAAAGACGCTTGAGAAGATAAATTTCACTTTACAATTTATTATTTTTTTTAGAGAGAGATTTTTGCTATAGGGTGTGTGTGCTTACCAGAGAGACAGAGAGAGACAGAAAGTGAGAAATCACCCCCCAGGAAGGATGGCCATGCCGCAATCCCTTCTCCATTCTCTTCTCGGGATTTTGGGTGGGCACGCACATACACATGTGCACTTGGCATGAGTTTTAAGTTGCTGGGTCCAGGAGTTGGACCACAGTCTACTACATGGAAGTAGAGCAATGTAATCACTATGTAATCTGCTGGTCCCCAGTTTATGATTTTAGTCCTGACCTTTGCCATCAAGTCCTCATATAAATTTGGAAATTATATATGTCTAAAGCTACCTTGTTTTTCTTCATTTTCATTTCTTGTCATGCTTTTCTTCATTTAGGAGAAATATAAAGCAGAGCTGACACACTGTTTGCACTGACAGCAGAGTTCCCAAAAGAAAATAGATATCTTTAGGCTTACATTATCCACAGGAATAAGGAAGTTGTGGCATGGGGCCAGAGGGTGATGTAGTGGTAAAATGTGATGCTCTGCAATTCTGACCCACAGGGAAGGTTCCAGATTTGCATCTGGAAACCTCCCAGAGTATAGCAGGCACACATGTGCCCATGATCTGTAACCAACTGAGGTCCAGGGTAGATTGTGGCTCTGGACCCTGTCAGGGGTGCTGTCTTTCTCTCTCTCTCTTTTTTTTTTTCTCTCTCTCTCCCTTAAAATAAATAATATCTTTTAAAAAAAAAAAGACAGAGAGAAGGTCATGGCATGCCCTCTTTTGGCACACAGAAAACTAGTTAGTTATTCAGCATGTTTTCCATCTCCTCAAGAATGTGGAATATACCTAATTGTTGTTGCTGAGACATGTTCTTCAGGTAATATACAATTTGCTAAGAAAAAAAAATATATATATATTGTTAAACTCCTCCAGCGAATTTGATACAGGCTCAAGTTTGATGGAATATTACAAGCACAGTGGGATTGTCAAAAGACATGAAGACATGAAAGCAGAAGGCAGATTTTTAAAATGCTAGTAGATTTTAGAATTAAATCTTACAAGGACTTAATAAAGCACATGGTACATACCAAAGTGTATAGAAAGCCTCTATAAATAAGGACTGAATCCATTTGGCTAAGTAAAGTAACTGTGGGTAAGCTAGGTGGTGAAGGAGGAATGATTTATTTGCTTCTCTTTTTTTTAAGTAAAGTTTGTATATTTTATTCATGAGCAAGAGCACATGTGTATGCATAACAGAAGGGGAGGTTTCATTACCCTTTCCCCAGCACTGTAGCTCATCAAGATCCTGAGCGCACACAAGTTCATGTTTTCAGGGCAACTCAAGGATCTGAACCCATAGGTGACCATGTGGCCTCCGCTCTGCAGTTCAGTTTGCTACTTACTGCATTAGTAGGCTGGGCCTCATTTGCTTCTTCCTTACATGCTACTCAGAAAATACACAGTTGTAGTATTTGAACCTGAATTCTCTGTATAAATTGGATTTGGTTCTATGGGGTTGAAGTATCAGCCTTTGATTCACCAATATCCGTTTTATTACCTACATACCATTTATCTACTAGATCTGCGTTAGAATTTTAACGGACAGAAATCTCTTTCCTGCTATGTCTGTGGTATCTGCTAATCTCATTTTAATAGACTAATAAATGAGCTTCCCTGAGATGTTAATTTCAAAGGATTATTCACTGTTGTAGCTTTCTACCACATCTTGCTCGAATGAGATCTAGTTTGTGAAATTGAAAGTTTTTCTTTTCTCTTGTAATTTGATTTTCTGTTTTGAACAGATTATTCATCCAGTGTATTGCTTAATCTGTACATTTGGTCACGTGGTTTTGGGGCCACTTCTTACTGAATGTCTTGCTCAATGGATACCTTTGCAGAGGATTCTTAGCCATGCTTGCTCAGTGCGAGTACATTCTTTTTTAGTTTAGTTTTGTTTTGTTTTTTTCTCCGGTGTAAGTTATGAATCCATTCCTCCCTCACAGACCCTACAGCCTGGTGCACTTCAACTGATACCAAAGAGATCGGCACTTGAAAAGACCAGTGGTGCCACCCCAGTCTTTAATCCCAGTGTTTTCCACTGCCAACAGGCTATGACTAACCTGCAGCTCCCGCAGCCAGCATTTTTCCCTCCAGGTGAGAGAACACAGGTCTGGGTACTGCCTATTTAGTGACATTATGAATGTATGCAATGCAAAGCAAATTCCAAAGAGCTTTTATGGGAGGACTGTCCACATATATTTTTATTAGAAATAAGATAAGGCAGTTATGCTTGTTCTGCTATTATCTCGAACCTCTGTTTTCTCTGTAATCCCTGAAAATTAATGGTTTAAATTTAAACTAGGAGAAAATACCAGCATTTTCCCTATTACTGTGTTTCTTATTTTTTTGCTTCTTATGATTAATTCACTTGGTTCAATCTCAAACTAATTCCTTGACTCTTAGGTATCATGTTCACACAATCGTCAGCCACAAAAAAAAAAAAATCCAGCATTACAAATATCTGTAGTCCGTATTGAGTTGATATGGTAAATGTAGGTATAATAAAACCATACTCAAATTTATACTATAGTATAAAATAATACAGTATATTATATAAAACCAGTTTTATCCTTTAATTCTTATAGCAATTAATAGAAAAATATAGCTAAAAGATATAGCAGCTTATGTTTTCTGAAACTTCATAGCATAGTTTGTTATCACCTATGTTCAACTATGTATGATAGCATAACATTTTTGTACCAAGTTGAGTAGAATATTTTAAACCAGAATTTTGTAAAAACAAATTTCATATATGGGGTAAATAATTTTCTTGCTGTAGTTTAGTATTTTAAGAATGAACATATAGGGTCCAGCAGGTGATGTGGTGGTTAAGGTACTGGACTTCCACATGACTGACTGTGGTTTAAGCCCTGGACTTGGTTGCTTGAAAATCACTCCAGGCAATTGTGCATTCATGCCCAAAATCCCAGTAGAAGAATGGAGGAGGAAGGATTTGTGGAGTGGCCTTCCCTACTGGGGGGTGATTTCTCACAAAACTATTAAATGAAAATAACATATGCTTCAAAAATTAACTTAGAAATCCTCAATTATATAAACAATGTAGCATTGTACATATGAACTTGAGAAAAAAACCCATTGGTTACTTAGTAAATTAATTGGTGGATTAAATTGAAAAGAAACTGTAAGTAATCACTCTTTAATTACTAACCACAATAGTTCTTCATGACATCATTTAAATTAGACAATTTGTACACATTTATGTAATCGTTTCTGAGGGGAAAATGGAATTCTTTAGTACTTTTTAATATATAGTTATAAAAAGTAACCACGTCTAACAGAATTTTTCCCCAAACCAGGAAAAACCTAATATCCATAGAGTAAAAGAGAAAACATGTGTGGGTTGAGATGCTTTTATTTCTGAAATGTCTTTTTCTTCAATAACTGATAATTTACCTACACTTTAGAGCATTCCACATTGACTGCTTCATAACCTAGGAAGTCTAGCTAAGGCAGTCAACTGTGAACGCATTCCACATTGACTGCTTCATAACCTAGGAAGTCTAGCTAAGGCAGTCAAATGTGAAAAAAATGTTTGTTATTCATTTTAGGTTTTCTCAATCATGCAAGTTACTTTATTTAAAACAGGCTTTTTAAATTTCCTTTGACTAGATTTGGCCAACATAATATATAGATTTATAAGCCAAAATATCAGAAAAATACCCTTCCCCATACAAAACAAAAACCTGTTAGCTGAGAGCTCCCTGGTAATGGGAAGCCTATTTGCCATATATTCCTAGTCAGGCCCTCAGATACAATGAGGTGGAGAAGGTAGTGTGACTAGATTAATGCTCTAAGTAGAAATATGGGCACCAGACACCAGACCCTGGAGCAGATTCTGAAAATATTATGTGCTATAAATTAGAATTCTCCTTTTTATGATAAAATTATTTAGGATGTACTCGTCCGAAAGAAATGTGTAATTTAAGGTAATTCCCTGAAAGAAAAATTAAAGTTCATTTTTCTACCTAAGAATCCAAGAATTACTTTGATTACCTGGGTTTGTGATCCTAAAGCTAATCCATAATTGTAAGCATGGGAGATTACTGGATTTGCATGTGCTGATTAATTGATATTGCAAGAAAATATCTCTTTCGTTAAAATTTATTTCTCTCAGTAAAGCTTTAATAATCAAATATCTCTTTTCTTTACTTGCCACGCTTTTCTGCATGGTGTACAGGGCCAATACTGTGCATGGCACCCGCTTCAAGTATTGGTAGGTTTTGTACAAAAATTCTCAACTTTTTCTAATAGAAAAAAATGTACTTTTGTTTTGTGACTGTAAAAGATATGAGTGACTGAATAATGTGGCTGGACATTTTCTGAATATTTACGGTTCTATATGGTGCTTTTCTGTTCATGTCTTTGTGGAATCAAAATAATTTCACTTTTTCAATTCCTACTTGGTTGACACTGTGACCAAATACTGACTCTGTCATTTCTCTATTTCTATCCTAAAAGTAATCACTGAAATATTTTAAATATTTCTCTACCTAGCCAGACTGGACAGTTTTGATCTTAGTTTTACATCTATTATTTTAAAATTACAAATAACATTTCAAACATATAATTTGTAAAGTAGAAAGAAACAATTCCTCCTTTAAAAAGTTATCCATAAGACCTAACCCCTCCAATACTCAGCTGTTCAGAAAGGATTTTTTTAAAGAATTATTTAATTTAATTTTATTTATTCATTCATTTATTTTAATTTGACCAGAGAGAGTCACAGACAGAAAGCAAGCCACCAGGTCTCGAACCATGGTCGGCCATATGGGAGTATCCAGCACCTTAACCACCATGCCATCTGCTGGTCTCAAGAAAGGATGAGTTAAGCAATACTATCTGTAGTATTCTGGGATGAAGCACCATCTGCACAGAAAATGGACATAGCAGAATCATTTCAAAATGATTCTTTGGGAGTTATGTGATTTTTAATAGTTAAACACACATCTCTTAGATAGCCACCAATACAATAGTGCAGCCATTTCTAAGTAATTTTATACATCACTGAGGAGGGTGAGAAAGCAACTCTGGCATTTATAGTTCCTATATAGTCCTCATGGACACTAGTAACAGTCCAGGAAAAAATAGCTTTGTTTGATGCAAGAAGGAAAGGTTTCACCTAATCTCATATCAATCCAGTTCTCCAATCCTTTTTGAGAATTTGCAACATCTTGAGTTCCATGCCATTGGTGGGCCAGTATAGATGCAGAGCCCAAAAAACACTAAAGAGCTTATTGAGACCAAACAGAAGATCAAAATGATAACCACAGGGACCAGCAGTTAGTGTGATGACTATGTTGCTGGACTCCCACATAGTCAACCATGGTTCGAGTCCTGGACCCGGTGGCTTAAACTCACGCCGGGCGCGTGTGCGTGCATACCCAAGGTCCCGGGAGGAGAATGGAGAAGAGATTGCGGCGTGGCCATCCCCCCTGGGAGGTGATTTCTCGCTTTCAGTCTCTCTGTCTCTGTCTGTCTG
>NW_006200185.1:397727-415685 GCF_000334495.1 Tupaia belangeri chinensis
GCACACACCCTATAGCGAAAACCTCTCCAAAAAAAAAAAATGATAACCACATAGTAGCAGCAGTCATTGACTTAGCAAAACAACCCCTGGCAGTGGAGATGAGGCCTCAGTTATTGAAGAAAAGGCTGTCCCCTGTAGGAATGAACAACTTTCCATTGATACTGACAGGAGCATTACATGCATATAATTAGAAAAACAGACCTCTGCAAGCATAAAAAAATGTCTCTGTCTTCACATTTTGTGACTGACTTCTCCAGGATTCCCCCTGTCCTTTCACCTTCAGAGCACTACTTAGGAATCGGACTGCATGCTTTAGTGGCACTGAGTCCTATACAGTTCTTATGCTCCCAAAGGGAAAATAAGAGTGTTTTTAGAATTGCCATGTGAGACAATAAGGATGGCTATAGGTAATTAGAAATGAATGGAATGGATAACTACAGAGTTTCCATTAATGACCATTTGGGATATATTTTTAATTTCTCTGACATTGCACATGTTGATTTTCCCCTCTACAGCCATTCACTTTTTCTGTAGAATTTCAGGAAAATCTGAGTTCACTGTAGACATGAAAAATTATTACATATGCATGCTTGCCTCTCATACATTGCCATTCACACATTAATTCCCTAGTTTGCTTTCCAAAATGAGCTAGAACTTAGAAAAGCATCCAAAAAGCTTTCAGAATGACATAGAAACTAGAAAAGGTAAAGAGCAACATCTTGAAAGAGACTTTGTAGCTGCTACCAATTGTAGCTGCAATATTTCCTGTGAAGTAGTCCATGTATTTATTCAATAAGTAGCCAAAGTTTCTAGGGATTTTGGAAGGTATACCTTAAAACTTGCATGCAAAATCCACTGTATTCTTCAAATTCTTCGTATCTGTTTCTTGACCATATCTATGCCAGTGAACTACCATACTTCTGCATGAATGTCAGGTAAGTATACATATAGCTGTCCTTTTGTACCCACAAATCTAGTATCAGCACTCATATCCACAAGTCAGTGAACCCAAAGACCAAATCATAATTTCTTAATCCCTTTTCAAAAGTGCAACCCAGGTACTTCACTATCTTCCAATAGATAGTCCTGGTAACATTAGATCTGTTTTTTTGTTTGTTGGTTTTTTTTTTTTTTCATGTGCAGTTATGATAACCCCTTCTGAAAATTTGGCCTTTTCAGTCAATTAAAGTGGGATTCTGCTCAAAAACTTAACTAGATATTGAGAATGGTTCCGTTTTCTTTAATGGTAACTATAATTGGCTTTCCCCTTTTCTCTTTTTAAATTTTTCGCCCTTCCATGCTGTGCTGCTTTTTACTGACTGTGACTGCATGTTGCACCCCGATGTATCCATCGTGATGATGTCACATGGCTTGTTGCTGTGATACCTACCACACCCCATTCCATCGTATATGTTATGGTTGCATAAATGCTCCACCCTCCTGTGTGTTGCTTCCATGGTTTCCTACTGAAAGTGCCCATGATGCACGGTGCTACACCTACCACTGTGTCTGCTGCAACAACACCTGCCACCAGCGTTCCGTTTGCTGCAACAGCTACAGGCAATCAGGTTTGGCTGCTTATTTCACCTGTTTAGACCTAGATAATAACAGTGTGTCGGTAAGATGTAGTACATGCTTTTTGGATTGGTGAGAGATATTGGTCCTTAAGTATTTCTTAAGCAATCGCCATATTTAGAAGTTTTTTTTTTACATGTATGTGAGAATATTCTATGCACTTTACTGTATGCTCTTTACTATTCGTTCTCAAGTTAGTCAGCAGATTTACTCATTTTTCATCAGTTATCAGCTGTCACTATTGATACTCTATATCCAGTTATCGCTAGCACACCAATCTTCAAATGCATATACTAAATATTTCTTAAATTCTCTTGACCAATGAGAATTTATTTTATTTTACTGCCATTTTTAGTTATTGTGTTTGAACTCTGACTTAGTACGAACATCATTTCTTACCTTCAGATCCACTAGAAAGAAAGCCAGATATCACATTTCTTTCGAAGGCACAGATACCCTTATCATGACTCAGTGATTACATCAGAAATTTCTTCTCATGCAGGCATTAGATGTGCTTGTGTTGTTTTGATTTTCGTTTGCTTCAGCTATTTCCAGACACAGTCATAGGGCAACTAAGTTTTGGGAGAGTCTAGAAATGACATGGAGCTAGATACAATAATTATTATATAATGCTATGACCATTTCACCTTATTAAAGTGGTAGCCATGCTTACGGACTGCAAATTCCATTGCCATTTAAATTAGAAGTGTAATAACCATAAAGCCCCCAGAGCACTAGTTCATTGGGCCAACAAACCACATTCTAATCTGTGCTTTGCAAAATTAACTATTAGTGGAAGTGGCTAATATGTCTAAAGTTTTCTATGAAATTGATGATGATTATTGATTAGCATGTCCAAGCAGTGAACAATATAAACAATTTTCTCAAGAAATTATTTTAATCTAAAATCTTTTTTACTACTATAGATACCCTATTTATCAGTAGATGAACTGAATAGCACCATGTTTGTTTCACAGATGTAGAAGTTACCAGTAGAACAGTAAGTTTCTTTAACTATTAATATAAATAATATTTTAGGTTATATTTTTATCGACACAATTTCATCTGCTAAAGGCTTTGGTAAATATTTTTATGGCTAGACATAACTTATATAATACATAGCCTGATTTGTACAGCTCTGATTTTTCAAATTGAAATATCTGAAGAAAAATGAAGTTTTTTAACATGCAAGTCACAGCTAGGACTGTATTTTCCCAATGAGCTTACAAATTCTAAAATGTTTTCCTGTTACTAAAGGACTGTGATTTCTTAGCCAAAGGCACAGATCGATTTTGAATTTTCATTCTTCAACATTTTTTATAGCTTCATTTTTTTATTAACAGTAAAACAAAGTAATTAGGTCAGGATTTGGCTGAGACAACTATATCAGAGAGGGTGGACAACATGCTTCTCCTATGACGTTGTCAAAAAAACAGTGCTTTTACAGTCTGCTGCATTGTGTCGCTTCCCATGTCAGTTGATCAGAATTGCTCCAGCTATCTTGAATTTTGACATAATTTAGTAATTGAATCATTATTTTCATTCACAGCATTTTTTTTTAAGTTCTGTTGTTGGATTTCCCCCCTCCACCTTTACCCTTGAATTTCTCTTTATCTAGTCCAGAGCCCATAGTAGTACACACTTAATTTGAGCATCCATTCACTTGGAACATGTGACTTTTGAAGCCACTGAAGATTCCTAGATATCCCATGCTTCCCTTATTAAACAAGTGTACCAACTCCAAATTGCCTCCTTTAGTTATTGAAAGTTTGAAGTTGCCATAACCAGAGTGTGTCATTTGGTTGAAGGAGACAGCAGTTCTGTTTCCTGACAGACAAATTCCCCAGATCCTGACAATCCCTTCTTTCCTACTGGGAATACACAGGCCTAGAACACTATGTTCTGGACAAGCTGCTAGCTGATTATACGTGAAATAAATAGTTTCCCACCATCATAAGGAACATTTTAAAAAGAGACCTTTGAGTATATGACGTCACTGAAGAAGCTACAAATTGTGATCATTTTCCCAATATCATTTGAGATAGTGGCAACTTGAGAATAGCACCAAACATAAGCATGTAGGTTTTGCCAATACATGCCCAGTTGTTATGTGCTGCTTCACATCAAGGTAAACGAAAGCTGGCAAGTGAGTTAACTTTCCAATATAGAACATGTTTGGGAAGAGTGATCCTTTTTGCTTGATTCCATTAGAAAATATAGAGGCATATGGCAGAACAGAATTGCTCTGATATGTAATAGGTATTGAAAATTGCTCCAAAGGCCATGTAATTTTACTACATACTTACATTTACACTTAGGCAAGGCTATTTCTGCATAGCTATAAAACATTCACATGGAAGTTGTAAATATTATTTACTATTTGAACATGTGAAAATGTTTGGCATCAAACACATTTTCTCAATATATGCCAGTTAGAGTAGGGTAGATAGATGGATGTTCAGCAAAAAGTTTTGGCCTTGAATAGACAGTGCTTTAAACAATGAAGTTCATCTCTGCCAACTTAATGTAGTTCTTTACATTAATGGGCACCATCGACGATCATAGATACCTGGCTCTTCAGTGATCATTCCCAATAAGCTTCATTTTCACAGAAGTAGAATCTCAAATTCAGAGTGGGGAATATTGTGGTATATTTCACACACAGAACTGGAACAAGAACCATAATCTCCTGACTCTTAATTCAATAACCCTTCATTATTTCTCTCTCTTTCTTCCATTTCAGTTGAAATTCTGAACAGCAGAGTTATGGAGTATCGGAATCTCTCCATGAGAACCTCCATATGGCCTTTTTATATCTATTCTCATACATCCTCTTCTACCAACACAACAATAAGTGTAGTACAGTCAATATATTAAAGAAGGCAAACATATAAACCAACAGATTCAGATATTAACAAGCATTAAAAATGGAGATGTTGAAAGAAAACACAAATAGAAAACTAATAACTACCATCGATCTTAATTGGATTTGATAGATAGATATGACCATGAAAATTTGTAGCTTGTTATGTTACTCTTTGTGATTTTCCAATAACCATTATACTAGGTGAATTTCTGTAGTGGACTGTTGGTTTACTGTACATTCTTGGTGGATAAATGTTCATCTGTTTTGAAGTGTTACCTTACTATTTTGTTTACACAGTAGCTTGTTGGGTTGATTTAGAATGTAATGAGTATATCTACTACCATTTTTTCCCATTATTGTATTGTGTTGTGTTGTGTTGTGTTCAATTTTTACATACTATAGTATTTCGCTGCATATTTTTGGTGTTTGATTTTGACTAAGATGTTATTAGTGGAGAACAGAAGTGTATGTGCTTGAAATACATGACAGGCTCATGTTAATATTCTCTCTCTTAGAATATTTCTGTAGGGGCAGACATTTCTTGGGGCAGACATTGAAAAGACCTCACTGTTGAGTGTGCACAAAACCTGTTCATAAACATGTGTGTATACAATTTGTACTGCAGATCTGACCTTGCATAATACAATCTAACTACTAATTGTTTTTGTAAGAGAGAAATAATTACCTGCACAAAGCAGACAACAGCTTAAAATATTAACCACTAGTTCTCTTAAATGACTTGAAAAATAAAGACTTTATCTTTAAATTAATTTTTCAGCATTTATTCTAAAAATGATATAAAGTGTCCATCACACTTTCTGTGGCTCAAGAATCCTGTCTCCTGGATTGAGTGTCTAAAACTGAGCTATTTTTCATTTCATCTGAGAAACCGGTACTTGGGCTCTTAAAGATATGCTAATTACAGGTTATAAATCAAACAGAGAAATGGGAGTGTGGAGATAGTTTTTACAAACTGGAGGAAAGTGTGTAAAATCATTGCAATGTAACTTTTTACACAAGTGCCATTTTCCAAATGTAAATGGCTCATGCTCTTTAGACTACTCTTTGAATAGTAAGTAAGATGCAATCCAGCAAAAGTCAGTTGGGGTGAAAGAGAATTGGTTCCAAATGAGGCCTTTCTTCCCCAAATGGACAATCTTTTCTATTGATCACAGAAGGAGACTGAGTATAGGTTTGGAGAAATGGCAGGGACAGGGGGTAAGGAGGGAGGCATTTCAATTATCTTTTGATTCATTAAAAAAAAAAAAAAACTAAGAAAGATGTCTGCAGTTGTCTTTAGCTTCAGTTCCACTGAATTTCCAGTTTTGTTAAATACTGCTTCAGGGTGATACATGGCCAGGGTTTCCCTGCCATAACTTGAATATCAGAGCCTCTCCAAACGTCTTTTTAAGTTTTTCTGATTCGTTTGCCTGTTTGAAAGTTGTAATTGATTTTTAGCACCCTTCGGATGATACAGAGTGGCTATTTTCCACAGAGCTGAGCTGAGTTCACATTACTTAACATTTATGAAGTAATCTTACAACCAAGTGAATTGTGGTTAATTGATTCCTGTGGTGTGTAGCATGTCTCCTCCACTGTACTCAGTTCTTAACATTACTATTTTACAGTGGCGGAAGCATATGATATTTTACATCAACTTTGATTAATATTTTCTACTGACTATATGTTCTCAAACGGGGAAGTATAAAACCATCAGGTTTGGTTTGTATGAAAGAGTTGCTTATGTCCATCATGAAAATGACAACAAAGAGAAAATTGGTTAAACTATCTACTGGTGTTTGAATCACAGAACAATGGAATTGCCAAAGACCTTTTCACATTTGATGAAACAGGCCCAGGGCATGGGCCGAGTCTACCTAGCCATCGTGGGACCCAGAAGTGTCTCCTGAGTCCCAGTTGTTTCTTCTTTTCACATTGCGCTTTAGAACATTTCAAATTCTATCCTATAACAGATCAATTTGGCTCAGAAAGCCTAAAAGTAAGATTAGTTCTCTGGGAGTTGATATCCTGTTGATCTTCATTGTCAACCCAAATCTTGATCAGTGGTGATTTCCAAACACTCTTGCTTGTAGTGAGCCAGTGTCATCTGTTAACAATGTTGCCAGGAGTTAGAGATCAACAGTTGTTCTGACTTTTACCTGTGGACTCTTTGAACCACTTAATTTCTGTTTCTCTAAATCGTAACATTGCTAGAGAAGACAGTGGAGTATGCCTTTGGAAATCCCTTGTGTACAGAACTGAGCTTTATGTAATCTGTGCCAGCACCTCTCCAGAAGGGCAGATCTAATTGTATGAATCCAGTAAGAATGCACTTGAACTAGTCTGGATGTAGTCCTTAAAGGAGATGGGGACTGTTTTTGTGCAAAATGAACTTTGGTGTAGTTTGACATTTTGATGCAACATACTATCTCATCTAATCTTTTAAACTTTTGGCAAAGATGTACATAGTTAAGAAACCTAGAGTACAGCCATATTCATGTTGCTTTAAGCACTGGAAGACGTTAAAATGACTTAGTTTTAGTAGAGGTTCAGTGAGAGTTATTTAGGGTTGTTGTTCTTTTAGTGCCACAATTTTCTATGTTATTGGCATTTTAAAACTTGATTTTAAGTTAATCTACAATTTTCTATGTTGTTGGCATTTTAAAACTTGATTTTAAGTTAATTTGAGAAAAAAAAGCTCAAAGCCCTAAAATTTTGATCAAATTCGATGGTTTTGAGAATAATACACCTTCAAGATAGCATTCTTTAAACTAGTTGTGCAATGACTTATTCACATTATCTTCATTCAAAAAAAGATGAAAGATAAGTCATGAGACTATAAATTTCCAGTTAAAAAGTCAAGTCACACAACTAATAAGTGATTCTAAATGAAAATTTACTGAATTAATATTGTATATATAAAATTCTAACCACTTATGATTCTTAGTTAATATTTTATAAGCTTTGTATTTTACAAGGACCTTTTTTCTCTATTCTTATTTCCCTCAAATTATAGCTTTTGTCCATTTCCTCAGCCTTTTGCAAACATATGCAAGAGTACTGAAACTTGGATTAAACGGGTTATGTATACAGAGAAAATAATCTAAAAGTTATCTTTTAAGAAGATTTTAGTAGTGTCAATATTTTTAAAAGACACTATGTCACCATAACATAAGTCTATTTTAAGGAGGGATTAAGATGAAACTAAAAATAAATGGATTCATAAAATTGCTATTTAAGTACAGTATTTACTTTTGCAACCGAGGCATGATTCCACAAACAGCTGTTGCATTTCATTTCACTTGTCTGGATTAGAGTCTTTAATTTGTAGTTAATTGTGATGTGGAAAGCCATTTTCTCCTACTCCATCAATCTTCTCCATCCGTTTTTGAACATGCTAAAGCACTTTGATCTTGCCGTAAGTGTTGTCCTACACCATTAGGCTGTGTTCACTAATGGGAGGCATAGATAGGCTCACCTGCTCTCCAGTTTGGAAGAAGCAAGTCCCTCCTCACTGCCATCAGCACTCAGTGAAACTAATCTTTGCAGCTTGAGTCTGCTTTTCACGGCATGACCAGTAAGCATAGTGATGTCGGATAAAAAAACACATTTACATTACATTTTATTAAATAACAGGAGGCTCATTTGCAACTTGGAATGATATTTGGTGCATTTTCCCCTTTTTGGAGAGTGTAGATGAGGAAGCTCTTAGGTAAAATGAAGCCACAAATTTTCCAAGTTCCTTAGTCTGTTGAGTAGGCTGTAAGGCCCAGAATAATTAGAAACTGGTCTTCATTGTTTTTAACTCTAATACCTTTTATACACATTGAAGTAGAAATAGATAAAATATATGTAAGAACTCTGATTTTAAGAATTAGATGAATAGATTTAGAAAGATAGTTGCCTAATACTACCAGTGCCTGTGTTAGGCAATAGAATAAACAGCATGCAAAAGAATGTAGCAATTCTTTGGCAAATTTAGTTGCTAGCCTAATCAAACTGTAAATAAAACTACAACTACAGGTTCTGAGCACCAACCCACTAATTGGTGCCACATTTTCATTTTTCTTACTGTTAGGTTTTAAGGTGTTTATTTTATCACTGTTTTCTGTTTCTAAGTAACTAATGAATTTAACTTTGAAGGAAAGTTAGAGAAAGTTTAAGCTTTTACTACATGTATTCAACCCACCTAGGCAGGCCCTAAACTGACACTGAAGCATGAAATAATATAGATTATAGTCCATAACTCTTCTTACAGTTCACACAAAAAATAAATTATAGTCCATAACTCTTCTTACAGTTCACAGTTTAAGAACAAATTAAACCTTATGTACAAATAATAGTTGTTAACTATATTTACAGTTTAAGAACACATTAAACCTTATGTACAAATAATAGTTGTTAACTATATTTAGTCGTTGCTTTGACAACAAAACTACAACATGGCTACCTTTAGACATTTTTGTGTGTGTGAAAATTTTACTTGTAAACTATATTGTGGTTTGTGACAGTATGAGCATGTAGAAGATACAGCTCAAAACTCAGAACACAGATATGGTTGGATATATTTTTTTTTAATCCCAAAGTCCCATGTGAAAGCTGAATTTGAGCCCTTGTGTGACATTTTGGTCAAACCGTTTACAGCACATGGATTCTAAAGTCAGCTTTATAGTTTATAGAATTTGTTGCATGGATTGAGTTATTCCACAGTATTTAGACTTAAAGACACAATCAATACATAATGCATTATGTGCCTTTTTTCCATAACTTTATTCAAAATTGCTCTCTTTAAGTGGCATAGCGATAGCTGCAAAAGATTCTGTTTTCTGAAATTACCTAAAAAATGTATCCATATGAGGATTAAAACACGACTAAAGCATAGTTTGAAATGAATTAATATTTGTGAACCAATACTTAAAGATACTGTGGAATGACCCCTTAACAGTGTTTAAGAGACATATGCTGCAGTTAACTGATTGTCTCAGTTAGGGTGCGAATGTGTGAGACACACCTTTTTTGCACTTATGTACATAGTCCATGAAAGCAATCCTTGGAGCTGGTTTTTTTTTTTCTCTCTTAAAAAAAAAAGTCTGTGATAATAGTGGAAGTTAGTAAGAGTTATTTCTAAGGCTTTGAGAAGGAGGGTTGTTGGCTTGGTTTTGGGGTTTGTTTTTTTTTTTTTTTTTTTTTTGCTGTATGGCTTAACTAAACCTTAATGATGTTTTGCTGTTGTGGGGGCGTTCTAGTTTACTACAGCTCAATCAAAAGAGAAGAATGGTGGTAGAAAAGAAAAGTCAACTTTAGCTAACAGCACTGAACAAGAGAAGTACTTCAACTTTTAGCAAAACCACCAGCCAAGACTGTTGCTTTTTGAAGTGAATCCTCACTACACACACACACACACCAGGCAGATTTCTGGCAGAGCTTTTCATTTTGCCATGATTGTAAATAGTGAAATACTTTGTCTATTTCAAGATAGCATTCCCATTATGATCAGGTTTCATCTTTTATAGCAAATTATCAATTAATATATATATCAATTACTATGTATGTCAATGAATATGTAATTAAGTAAAAATATTGTTAACATTAACCACAAGTCCTCCTTTAAGATCTAGAAACCAAAACTAAATTGGCAACCATTAAAAGATTTTACTTAACAATTAATTATGGCCTATACAAACAGCTCATTTCCTTCAATGGGGGAAAAAAAATCTCCTGGCACAACTTTATAAATGACTTTATTTACATTATATCTGCTCAGTGGAAGCTGTTTTCGGACCTTCCTTTACCAGATTACAAAGTACTTCTCTGTGCCACTCCAGCCTCGCACTGTTTTGTTTTAACTAAATAAATAGGAGAGTATCAGCCAAAATTTTACATACACAGAAGCTGGATGAGAACGTTTCAGTTGGACCATCATTGGCAATTTGAGCTCCCACATCACCTACAGATAGCCATTTAACTCTCTTGTTGCCCCGATACAATGAAGCCTAGAAAAGGTCAAAGTTAGGAAGGTTAAGGGACCCATTACCACAAGTACTTCACATTTTATAGCATGTTGCCCTTCCCTTGGAGAAGGAACCTGTTTGGGGAGGGGTGGGGGTTGGTGGTATTGCCACCCGTTTTGACAGCTCTCACAGAGACAGAAAAATAAACCAAAGCCAGAAAGCAATCCAAGCCTTACAGTTTTCTAATTGCTCAGGGCCAGTTGGCTATAAATCCCAACTCCACACCTTAGTCCATAACCACATGGAGTCAGCCATGTAACAGCCTGACAATCCAACCAGCATTTCTTTCCATTAATGTGAAAAATAAACATTCATTCATCCATTCAGTAGTCTGCAATTCCATGGTCTTATAGCCAATGTAATGTCCCAATTTGACACAAGTCCTCATGTTGTCATTTCCTTGTGAATCTGTAAGTCACAAAAATATATATCCACAAACTCAATAGAAATGAGGGTTTTTTGGGTTTTGTTTTGTTTTTAATTTTGCTATACGGCAAGTGCGCTCACCAGAGAGAGAAGGAAAGTGAGAAATCACCCCCATGCCACAATCCCTTCTCCTCCATTCTCCTCTCAGGATTTTAAGCATGCGTGTCCATGCACATGCGCCCAGCGTGCTTTTCAAGCTGCTGGGTCTGAGACTCATGTGTTCATTTGGCCATGTGGGATCCAGTTGCCTTAACCTTCATGCCACCTGCTGGCTCCATAGAAATATGAGACTTTAAGTCAGGAAAAATCATTTATAAAATTGTAGTGACAGCCCTAGAAACATCACTAAAAATATCTAATGAATAGATGTCATGGTGTGCATGCTCACAGCCTCTGGGTCACAGTCTGGACCTTAAACACAGTGACTGTGTTTAAATAAGTAAAACATATTAGGGAATGAAATACAGCAAATGCATATAACTGAAGTCAAAACCTATCCTCTATTATTAAGCCCAGGAAAGGGTTTAGTTTGACTAACAAGTAAGAATGTCCAGCCCCTCCACTTGAACTTACCTGTAAGAGAATCACTTGTTAATACTCAAAACCTTGATTATTCCAGTCAAATTTTATTTTTAAGTAGAAACGTCCCCACTGCAATTGTTTACCTAAAAGAGAGAAAAAAATCATATATTTTTACAGAAATTGCAGAAATCCTTGCTAGTCATCTTCTACGTCACAATACTTTAAAAAAAAAAAACTTTCATAACAAGACCTAAAAGTAACCCAACTATTAATCAGTGCTTTTTTTTTTCCCTCCCAAAACACACAACCTAAAGATTTATCTGTCATAAAACTGCATGGTTCCAAAGCTTTATTGCTGTATACAGATGTTATTTTCTTTGTAATGGAAGCCAAATTATTTTGTTACGTCTTTGTGTCTAGCAGTTGAGAGAATGATATAACCATTAAATCCCTGGATTCTGAGGATGGCCTTTCAAAACAGGTTTTCTTTTATTATGGTTGTTACTGCTTTAATTATGAGAAAATGAAACAATTGTTCCTATACTCCTAAATAATTATTTTTTTAAAATGCTTAAAGATTACTCCTAAATAAGGCCTAACATTACATAATAACAATGTGGAATAATGTAGAAAAAAAGGGAAGCACATAATTTGGGCAAGAAAAAAATGTCATTTTAAAAACACTTGCAGTTGGGACCAGCAGTTACCGTAATGGCTGTGTCGCTGAACTCCCATGGAGGCAACCACTGTTCGAGTTCCGGACCCGGTGGCTTGAACTCACGCTGGGCGCGTGTGCATGCATGCCCAAGATCCTGAGAGGAGAATGGAGGAGAAGGGATTGCGGTGTGGCCATCCCTCCTGGGGGGTCATTTCTCACTTTCTATCTCTCTGTTTCTCTCTGTCTTTCTGGCACCCTATAGCAAAAACCTCTCCCCCCCCCCAAAAAAAAAGCCACCACTTAAAAAAACCCTCCCCCCCCCCCAAAAAAAAAGCCACCACTTACAGTTAAGACAATTATTACCACTGTGCAGCAATTGTAGACTTAACTGCCTCCAAATGTAATAATTCATTCCCTCAATTGCAGATACTTTTTTGTGTTTTTTTTTCAAGTTACAGTGCTATAGTACTCATTTGTGTTTTGAAGTATGCATGTTATCCAACTCATTTTAGTATGCTATCTCTGTTTATTTTCGTTCTTTTAATAAAATGTGTAAATTTCTTGGTTATGTCTTTTTTTATGAATCCATATTCACACAATGAGAGTTCACTAAAAGCTATCTATACTCTACATATTAATCCTAATATTTCATAGTTATCATATAAAATTTAAATTTGTAGTTTGATTCAACATTATCTTTCATACATACAGTAAATTTATTTCCAGATATGCTTTCAGTATTTTGAATTATGTAGATAATACATCCATTGTGTTAGATGTATGATTCCTAAAAGATTGAAGTTATTAATGCAAGAGAAACACTTGTATTTTACTGAAAGAAAACTACGAATTTTGGAATGTCTGCTGATTTCTACTTTGCCTCAGAAATCCTAAGACATATTCTAAGATAACATTCTTAGAAGTTTGCATTCCCCAGTTATTCATTTTTATCCTGCATCTTAAGTGGAACATATGAAACCAGTGTTGTTTACTTCATCATTTCCAAGATGGGCATCAGTGGTGTCATCATAATGATATGCATGGATTTTTCCATTAAAATGTTTTCTCTCACTTCAGATTGGTTATCTCCAACAAATAGCTCAGGAATTAAAGGATAATTATTTTTGTTCTTTAAGAAAGCAAATATAACTTGGTAATTCTTTATTTCATAAGATTTCTGAATACCTCATAAACATTAATCTGGAATTTCTCTGCATTGGCCATTGTTCCCCATTGAGTTGATGGAAAACTAAGGTGAGTACAGTTTGGATCCGGGATCATGGCAGAGTAAGGTATTATTTACAGGTCGATTACAGTGAAGAGGGCCAGGGAGGAAGTAGGCTCCTTGTCCAGTATCGCCTGTCCCTTACAGAGCTCCCTTGCCCCTTGTGTCCTACTTTACTCTTTATGATGTGGTTCTCACTGTGGCATTTCTTGATAAGCCAACTTTGAGCCCTTTGATGTGTTGTGTATGTTTCTGTGAGTGATAAGCCCAGCACTAAAACCAGTTCAGTATATAGACAGATTTACAAGAGGTCTTTGGCCTCTTCAGAATTCGGTTTATGTGTTTCTCTTTGAAGCTGCTGAATGTTAGATCAGAATTTAGGGCAGGCACTCTCGGCCATCATCATTATCAAAATGGAGGCTTAGTGTTTTTATTGGCCAGAAAAAAGTTGACTCACAGGCAAATCCAGATATAAACCAAGTATATCTTGGGTATTTTTCAACTTGTTTTCACAACATCCTTCTAAAGCCTTCCTCTACTCATTCCTCATGGTGGCCTCTGGCCCTCTAAAAGCCCCTTGGTAGCATTTTATCTGGCCTGCTTCCTTGGGTACATCAGACTTTAACTTTTCAGAACTTTCCTGTTTGGACATCTGAAACTATGGGAGCAGCTCATAACTGAGCTCTTAAGAGGCGAGTCACACTATGGTATTAAAGAACTACAGGGATGGATGTGCTGCCCCTCCTAGCAGAGTATGTATTTAAAGAGCATGACTCTCCAATGGTAAAGTATCAGACAGCCACATTCATAGATATGTTTTACTAAAGCCAACTTCTAGATGCTGAATTTCGGCATTTAAGCACAGCAATCAAATTCCTAGGAGTGAGTGGTACAGTCATTCACCAATTCAAGAAGGTTAAAAAATGAAGATTCTGGTAATTTAATTATTGTTAGGAAAGTTCTCAAAAAGTGAATCTAAAATAATGAACTTACTAAGTACTGAGCATCCCCAAATTCCACAGACTGGATTCTGCTCCCATAGTCAGCACGACAGGACAGGCTTGGTCCATTTATGGGGTAATCAACACATAGATATACACACTCCGATTTATTTTTACATGGCTTCTTTCTGTACTAGAAATGCCCATTTAGCTGAGTCTGCCTAGATTTTCCTTGCATTGCCGAACTTACAATTCTGCATTAGGCAGGAGGGCAGTAGGTGTTTGGGGGAATAAAAACCAGGAGCTCCAAGCAGAGTATTTTGGATTAAAGAGGCAGTCACTCTGACATAGGGTGTGGTTTATGATAGGCACCAAAAGCCTGATTCTGGTCTATACAAACAGATCCCCAAATCACAAACACATCATTCCAAAGTGAGTGCAGAAGTTGGTGTAAGAAGGAAGTTCTGATCAGTGTAGCCTGGTGTTTTTATGTTATGGATGGAGACAGAGCACAACACAGAGGCCAGCAGGGCACTCAATGCAAAGCACAACAACAAGAAAAACCATAGGTTTTCCTGATGAGAGAAAGAAAGCTGTTTCCCTATTAGTGATGCAATGTACTACATGTATGTACAAGTGCAAAGAGAGAGATTGGTGGAAAATCATAGAATAACAGTGGATGAATAGCAGCAAAAGCTCCTGTAAAGAAGACAATCTCTTTATTAAAAACTGGACTTGAGGGAATGCAGAAGGAATCTAAGTCATCTCTCCAGTCGGCATGCTTCTAGAGACCTTATGGAATCAGAAAATGACATCAACCCATCAAGGATCAATGTGGTTCTCAAGAAGAGGGTGAGGAAGAATACGATCAGGATTAGGACTTTGCCTTTAGCCTTCATGACCTGAAAAGCTGGACAATTTTTTTTTGTTGGAAAAATCGACACTTAAGGGAGAATAATAATGTGTTAATTATACGTATATGTAGTAAGTGGTTATTGATGTGCCTTTGTTAACTATTCAATAAATATATATGTAGTTCATTCAAAGTGTTTTTGTACTTCTAGATTTTTGTTAACAAAGTCCTCAGTTGAAAAAACTTTCAATTATGGGTTACTATGCCAGAAAAATGTGAACCCAATGAATTAAGGTGGGGCACTAGGTAGGAGCTGCCAAAATGAGGCATTTGTTCCAATAGCCATACCCCAGTTTCACAAGTAGTACACAGGACCTCACTGGTAATATCAAGCAAGTGTTTACCATAAATTGAGCTACTAGCCAATGGTAGAGACTATTATAATAAGTCACTCCTTTCTCCTTATGGGCACCATCAAAAATATTGTAGCTCCTAAAGATTCTTGGGATCTTGAGACTCATTGGGATGAGACTGTGGGGCCAGAGGAACACCAAAACCTTTTAGGAAAAATGGCCAACTATCAAACATGCACCCATACTCACTACTGTTGTCTTGTATCATCCACATCCTGGACAAATATAACCAAAAAATATATATTTTTTGGTTAAAAAACATATATAGTTCCATATATTGTTAGGGTTGCTTAGAAAAAGGTCAGTCCAAGAAAAGTTTTTGAGTAATAACAGGCTAAAAAGTTCTTAAATAGTATTTAAAAATTATTATTGTATATACATTCAGTGTTGTGCATTTGACCCTTCTCTTTCCCAGTCTGTCCTCTACATTACTGTTAGAAGCATTTATCTAAAGTCAAAAACTGCATCTTTATTTCCCTGATTAAAAGTCTTCCATAGCCCCTCAATGCCTGTGGAATGAAGTCTATACTCCAACATAGCACTCTTTCATGCTCTGGCCTTAGAGTAGGTCCTCTGGCTTCATCTTTCCTCTATGCCTTCTCTAGCCTGAAGAGAGGAACAAGATCAGATATCAAGGACAAGCAGACCTACAGGGTGAGGGGTTCTAGCTAATCCAATTTAGCAAGATTCTCCCTAAAATTGGGCAAGAAGTACAAGAGTTGAGGCCTAGTTGGGAAAAGAATTCATAAGAGCCTAACTAAGGTTTGGTGAAGGGGAAACTCTTTGTCACTGTCCACTCCAGACAGACCAAACCAGTGTTAAGTAAATATCATTTAAAATGAGATCTCCCAACCCAGAAATCCTCTCCACAAAGGTAGTAAAAAAGAAAGCTCTTATTATTGAATAAATATTAAATCAGAATGTGATGTGCACCATAGGCAACCTAATAATCTTCTAAGACAGAAAGGAATCATACCCCTTAGTCAAGCAGATACAGCCAGTTACATACATGTTCTCACTACTCCCCAAGTAAGAGGACTTGACAGCACTTTTAGTCACACACACATTTGTCCTACTTGATAATTAGGAACTAGGGAGGCCACCTGTGCTGGGCTTTGCATGGAGGAGAAACAAATTCCTTAAATCTCTAAGAACAGGAGGTAGCTTTTCAAGTTGGAGCAAGGCTCCCCCTACTGAAGTTAGCCATGCTGTAGGAGTCTACATGAATGATAGCCAGCCCCAGAATCACCTGGAAGACTACCTATAAAACACAGAGTGCTGGGATGCAACCCAGGGTCTTTGATTCAGTAAATACAAAGTGAAGTGTAAAAAACTGACTTCTAAAAAGTCTCTGAATGATTCTTATCTGAGGACCACCCTTTGAGAACCATTGATCTATATGATCTTAAAGGTTGATTTCCTGCAAAGACTTGACTCAGTGATTAGGCCCCAGTGCCTGATTCTCATGAGAGAGAATCCCAGTGGCTCAACTTAAGTCAAATGTTTATCCTTGTTACATTCACCTGTGGCCAAGAGGTTGTAGTTACGTGGTATATATGACGGGTTGCCTCCTTGAGGTTGTAGGTGGGAGAACTTTCAGTGAAGGTAGAGCTCTAGTACACTGTCATGGCTACTTTTAATATCAGGATAATTTATACACTGAACTAGATCCTTGGTTTATGTGGCTCAATTTGCCATACCCAATCGATCCTTTAAGAACATAATGACCAGGGCCAGCAGGTGGTATGGTAGTTAACAGGACAACCTACATGGCTGACTGTGGTTTGAGTTCTGGAATTGGTGGCTTGCTTTCTCTCTCTCTCTCTTGCACATGTGCCCTATAGCAAATTAAAAAATAATAATCATAAATCAAATTACATAAATAATTCTTTTTGGGATTTTGATCACATGTGCACACACATACTCATTGTGTTATTCAAGCCTTTGGGTCCAGAACTCAAATTGAACAGTTGTCCAGGTGGGATCCAGATGACTTAATCACCAAGCTATGAAGTCAGCCCCAAGTCCTTTTGATTCCATTTTCCAATTATTTGCTCTATCCCTATTATACCTGGTTAGTTTAACCAAATACCCTGCCTCCAGTATTGTTTTAGTCCAATTCATTCTTCAAATGACTATTGAAGTAACTCATCCTCCCTAATTTAACTCTTGGGAGAGCTGTGTTAGGCCTGGGGCAGCTGAAGTCTGGGCTTGTCCTTTCTAGCAGCATGCAAGTGCAAGTCTACCTTCCCCAGTGTGCCATACAAAAATGACCACGTTATGTATACTATGCTATAATGTGAAATAAGATTGGGAAATTCAGATTGAAAACACAAGTTTGTCTATGTAAAACATTTCCATGAGGGACCAGCAGGTGGTGTAGTGGTTAAGGCGCTGGACACTCCCATGTTGCCAACCATGGTTCAAGTCCCAGACCTGGTGGCTTGCTTTCTCACTTTCTCTCTCTC